>NW_022991732.1:0-55000 GCF_902827175.1 Gymnodraco acuticeps | reverse complement strand
GCTGGGATCGAACCCACAACCTTCTGGTTGAAAGACGACCATACTCCCTCGCAGCCACAGTCGCCCATCGCAGTGTGTGTGTGTGTGTGTGTGTGTGTGTGTGTGTGTGTGTGTGTGTGTGTGTGTGTGTGTGTGTGTGTGTGTGTGTGTGTGTGTGTGTGTGTGTGTGTGTGTGTGGTGTGTGTGTGTGTGTGTGTGTGTGTGTGTGTGTGTGTGTGTGTGTGTGTGTGTGTGTGTGTGTGTGTGTGTGTGCAGAATGACAGAGACAGCAAGATGGCATGATTGCCTTCGAAAATCAAACAAATGACCATTAAGTAACATGATAGCTGAAAACATCAGTGTAACAATGGTTTCCTGAACCACACATTAATAAGCAGGCTCTGTATTTGATGAACTGTATATGTAAGGCAATTTGATTATTATTATTTATTTATTTTTTAATATTTTATTTATAATTTTCAGGTTTATGTAACAATTAAACATAACAAAAAACATGTAGCATAAAACGCAAAGCATCCCCCCAAATAACAAAAGACAAACAAAAGTCCCTGCGTAGATCAAAACACAGCGAGATACTACACATACACAGTGCTACTGTATATCCAGGCCTGTTGGTTAATCAGATGATATACCTATGGTGGCGTAAGTGATGCACCTATAAACTCTAAATAAGGCTGCCAGATCTTCAGAAAGGTGTTATATCCTTTTCTAAGACTATATGTGATATTTTCAAGAGGAATAGAACTGTTCCTTTCTAAAGACCATTTATCAATGAGGAGAGGAGAGTCAGATTTCCATGTTACTGTTGTGCATTTCCTAGCCACACATAAAGCAATTTCCATACATTTAATTTGGCATTTAGTTGAAGATCTATTGAGACTTGTGAACATTTGATTATTATTGAGGATATAGATTATGATATAGATTATGGTCTTCTGGTGGTGAATTAGATTGAAATAAAACGTGAGTTAGCTAACCATATGAATATATGTATTAGGGCCGGGACTTTAACGCGTTAATTAAGATTAATTAATTACACAAAAATTAACGCGTTAAAAAAATTAACGCATTTTAATCGCACTTATTTTTGCACCGCGGAACGTTTCTCACTGGATGAGTTTCAGGCGTACCGATTATACTGGAGCACCAACTAACGTTCATGACTTCAGACAACAACAAACCACAGTGAACAACAGTGGGAAATGTTGTTTTAAAAAACGGACGGATGGAAGCGTCGATAAGAGCACGGTTGTGTGCAAATTATGCAAAAAGGAATTCGCATATCACCGCAGCACATCAAGCCTCAAGTATCACCTCAATGCAAAAACATATAGCAGCTAGCGTGGAAGCTAGCGTGGACGTTAGCCTCTTTTATCGCGTTCACACCATACAGTCTATGGTTCACACCAAAAAGAGCCGGTACTAAAATTAGTTACTGAGAACCTTTTTACCCCCACGAAAGTCCCTGCTAGAGAGCAGAGAGTTGCTAGAGAGCAGGGACTTTCGTACGGCTCTCTTGTGAGAAAAGAGCTATATTTCTGATTGGCTGGGCGGATTGCAAACCACGCCCCGTAAAACTCCCAAAAAGTTTGGTGAAGCCGCCATTTTATTATCCTCGCATTAGCATTATTAGCATTAGCCCAGCGCAGAAACGCAGAGAGACTAACTTATGGCAACACAAAATAAAACATGGGAGCAGTAGAGATGAGGAGGTGTCGGCGTTCTGGCGATTTACTCGGAAGGCTTCAGTAGAAGCTGCTGGGACTCCCAGCAGCTTCTACTGAAGCCAGTCCCCAACTCCGGGGACTTCCGGCCGGGGACTTTGGGCGGCAGTATACGCCGTGAAGTGGTTTGCGGCCTGCCAGTAAACCCAAAGCAGAAGAAGAAGAAGTGACGTCAGCGGCTTCATTTGTTCTCATGAACTAAGTTCTCATGAATCTTTGTGGGAAAAGTACTGCGGTGTGAATGCGCCTAATGGTATACTAAAATCCATGTGAAAAAAATTGCTTCTCACTGTTCTCAGGTCAAATATTTATATGCGATTAAAAATGCGATTAATTTCGATTAATTAATTACAAAGCCTCTAATTAATTAGATTAATTTTTTTAATCGAGTCCCGGCCCTAAATTATTTATGTTAACTAACGTGCACTAACGTTAAATTTAACAAACACATGTGGTGCACACACATGTTGTCGTTTTTAAACTATTGTTTACATAGGCTTTAATGCCATTCATTTTTAAATAAGACCATTTATGCTAATTGTGCAAATTGCCCAACATATGCGGATTAGCATCAGGCAGTTTCTGTTGTGCTGGGAACCCTACTACTATACATTTCTAACATAAAACTGGTGTACTCAACATTTCCGGGTTCACTATGCTGGCAACTATAGTGAGGAACTGTTGACAAAATGTTGATACTAAACTTATAAGTAAAATGTTCAATGACAACATATATTTAAACAATCTATACTATATATTATCTGCTGATTTCAGCATTATTGCATATTTTTGGGCTCTCACAGCACTTGGTTAAGGCTAAAGGAACATCATGGTCTGTTTTAACACAGAAAAAGCCAGCAGTGTTTTCAGGCATGAGACATGAGGCACATAGGCGGCGCGTGAGGTTCAGGTTTGGGAAGGCTAAATCACTTTTTTTTTACCTGATGCTGCCCGCCTCTTGCGTCTATAGAAAATAGATCAACTCATTGAAAGCACCGCCTGCTGACCAATCAGAGCTCAGTGTGCGGAGTTTAAATCTATCGAGTCATATTACAGGATAGAGGAAATACAGTTTAAACTGCCGTATGCAGAGAAGACTCCTACGTGTCACACTTATCATTCATATCACATTCAATCAGATCATCGATCATATAATATCACAATATTTCCTTATCTGAGTCAGCTTCTCGAGCCGTATCTGGCCGTGAAACACTTACAGTGTCATTACGTTGACGAAACACTCGAGTCAAATGTAATTAAAGTCAGATCCACTAGTGTCGATGGGGCAGTGATATCATAAAACTGTTGTACGCTTTCAAACAATCTGTAGTTATTTTTTAACCAGTTGTTCTGTATTCTCCTTGCAGGTTATATAATATGTTGAAGTCATGGATGGTTAAAGTTCATATTTGTCTAATATTAGTTTACTTTTCATTAATGAAGTATGACGCTGCGCCGTCAGTACACTTGTCCCTGTTTGTGATTGGTCAAATGTAGCTAACCACGCCCCTTTCACGTGAACGCGCTCTCAGCTGGAGAGAGAAACTCTGGCTTGATTTACCGAGTTGATAACCAGCGTCGTAGGACCGCTTAGCGAGATCTCGTTTGTTAGGATTAAGATAACTCAAACATATCCAGGGTCTGTTGAACTGGCTTCGTAGTGCACAGGGCATGGCTGCATAGAAGCGCTAATGTCAAAGACACAAACATATACATTATATTTTTATTTTACCAGGATGCAGTGACAAAAATATTTGGGAAGGCTTAGCCTTCCCTAGCCTACAGTACCCGCCGCCCCTGATGAGGCACATTAAACTACATTTAACTAAGACAACAATCTTTCACTAACCTTACCGTTGGCTTTGTTGCCTCATCCTACCACAGAGAATTTCTTTCTCCAGGCTTCCTCCACCTAACCTGCTCCCTGAAACTCTGTTGTGGATCATAAAGTACATGTAGCAACTTAGCCGCTTTCACACCAAGTACTTTGCGGTACGTGGTTCCCGGAACTTAGTCCCCCGAACTCTTTAGTCCCTGGAACTGTCCTAGTAGATCGTGTTCACACCGGAATAAGTCCCTGAGGGAGGATTAGGCAAATTAAGCCGCTGACGTCACTTCTTCTTCTTCTGCTTTGGGTTTACTGGCAGGCCGCAAACAACTTCACGCCGTATACTGCCACCCGAAGTCCCGTAGTCCGCCGGAGTTGGGGACTGGCTTCAGTAGAAGCTGCTGGGTAGCGTCCTCCTAGTCACTCCACCGCTCCCGTGTTTTCTTTCGTGTTGCCATAAGTTAGTCTCTCTCCGTTGGTGCGATGGGCTAATGCTAATAATGCAAATGCGAGCAAATAAAATGGCGGCTTCACAAGACCTTTCGGAGTTTTACGGGCCGTGGTTTGCAATTCACCCAGCCAATCAGAAATTGTTAGTGTGGCCGACACACCCACAAACCACTTCCTCCCCAGGAAAGTACCTACTCTCTAGCAGGGACTATCTGGGGGTGAAAAGGTTTGCGCAAACTAGGTTCTAGTTCCAGATCTTTTTGGTGTGAAACCAAAATCGCAAGAACTATCGGCCTAGTTCCTGGGAAAAGTACTCCGGTGTGAAAGCGCCTCTTGATTCAATTATAAACCTGGGAAAACATTATAAAACTATAGGAAGACTGAAGTAATGCCAGGCACATCTGGGTTTTCCACGAGATATTGTTGCAGGATCCTTAAATCCTTTAGTTTCTGCACAGTAATGAAAGGTCCAAGCAACATTATCCTCAAATACCCTTCCTTAACCCCTTTCCCGCTTTCCATAACTCGTACTCCCTTAACATATAATTGAAATATGTTCACCTACATCTGTTTTTCTGAGTTATGGGGGCTCCCACAGTCATGTGTGGCTGATCATGGGGCCAGGGAAGATGTGGCTGAGACACTTTAACCCACCTTGTTGTTAGAGAGCCAGAGATAACCCTCCCCCTCTGTCCCTGCAGGGGCCCTGTCCTACGCTGAACTGGGGACCTGTATAAAGAAGTCTGGTGGACACTACACATACATACTGGAAGCCTTTGGACCTCAGATGGCCTTCATAAGGCTATGGGCCGAGCTCATTGCTATCAGGTAATGTATGCCTCCTTAATCCTCACTGAACCTAGCCATAAAACTGCATTCATCAATAATTCACATCAACATTAGGTCTGCCATGTAGACCTAATGTGTCATGACCATGTGTCATGTAAAAGGGACTTATTGTAATAATATCTCCACTCAAAATGATTACCTAATACTGCAGCAGTTGTATGGAGCTTCTTAGCATTACTCAGTTCATTGTTTCAGTTTTAGGGCCCACATCTTCACTCTTTGGGTTCACTCTCTGCCCTCTCAACATGCTGGTTTCCAGCAGCAGATAACACACTGTGCTCCACCTGCTCTGAAGCACTAAAGAGCCCCTTTAGTTCAGCTTTATCATTCCTTTAAGGGTCATTGTAACTGTTGATAATACCTATCATGATAATCATACCAACAGTATAATACAGTGAAACCAGGTTATTTTCTGAGATGCTTATCATGAAATCCACTCCAGCCAAATGGGAATATGTTCACCCATAATCCATCATGTGAGGCCTTGAGAATGACTTACTTGGAGCTATTGGCAGCTATATGTTTGTTCAAACTGTTGGAGTGCTGAGGACGGTGGTCTGAAGCCCACCCCAGCTCCACGCGTCCCTTGATGAGCTGGTTAAATTATAAAAGAAGGAATTCGAAACACCAGGATAAAGGATAAACAATAATCTGTATTAATGGTAAAAAACAACAATACAATTTAAAGGAGTACCCCTGCTCTGGTCCTAGTGCTGGTAGATCTTACTATCTTGGCAGCACTAGTTTAAACACTGCTTAGAGGTAACAGAAATCCTGAGATCCCTTAATAGTTCCGAGCTGTGAGGTGAGAACATTCTCTGTGCATGTACACAGCCAAGGTGAGTAGTGAAAACAGTCTAGTGAACTGCCCAATTTTATGCTGACCTCGGGCTAATGGGACTCAATGAAAGCATGGGAAATGAACAGAGGTGGGAACCGCAAATGAAAACAAGAGCGAGGGAGACGCACAGATTTCCCCGGCTTCAGCAGCTCAGTGCTGCTGTGGGAAATGAAGAGGGAAACACTGATGAGCTATAATATGAGCCTGAGGCACAGCCAACGTTATTTCCTTCTTATTGAGCCAAGCCTTTAGCTGGCCATCGCACGCACGCACGCACGCACGCACACACACACCGCATAATCATATGTGCTGAATGAGTACATTTTGAAGGCTGCCACTTCAGAGTGTGTTATGGTAGGCTCTGGTCTCCAGTCATTGTGGAAACTGGGCTTAACACATATTTCCAGAACATTTACAAATACTCAGTTTTAAGAAGATAGTGGAAATATATTTGCACTATGTTATTATTTGTTTGTAGTTGTTATGTATTGATGTATCTGCCTTCTGAAAATAATGTGATTGGAAAACCAAAGTGTAATTTATTTTTTGACCTTATACAATAGTAATGACAACAATAAAACCTGGAACCAGTCCACTCAATAGCTAGTTTCCTTCACCTGTGAAATGCTGTCACAGGCTTTATACGTGGAGATATTCCTTTATTGCTCTTCATGGAGATAGCTGAACTGTCAACATTTAGTTTGCTATAATCTAAATAAGAACATTACATATGTATGCTGAGTACAAGAACAATTGTTATCAATGTTGGGCCCTAAGGGGCAATAGAACTACAACTACACCCGCTCAGAAAGACATTGTAATCTATTTACAATGTTGCTGATACAAATACGAGACAGTGAACCTATAGTGGCCGTATAGTTAGAATAATAGGAGCAGAGGAGGACGTCCAGTGACTTGGTGGTAACGCATAACGTAGGTGGGAGGACAGGATGGCTCAAACAAACATAACCCGGAATACCACAGTTTAATGTTTCGACTATGTAAGCAAGTTAGGTAACATACGATACGAAATAATACCATATACTTGATTGTACCCGTAAATAAATGTTGGACTCATTCTGCAGTTCCACAAAAGATAGAACAATTTTAAATACTACATAGTGCATGATAAAAGCCAATAGCATATTCTCACATGACTTATGTACATGTACACAGTTTGCATTTACACGTATACACAGACAACCTACTGAGAATGGCGACCTAATGCACAACCCTCATGGCCAACATTTAAACTGCACACTACATTTGTTCTTGAGAAGCTGAATGGACCCTGGCAGTGTGTGTTAGCCTGCTTTGAGGAACCTGAGTCTCCTACCAGAAGGTCAGAGCCAGAGCTCTGGGTGGAGGATGTTGGGGGGGATCAGATGTAATTTGTTGTGCCTCTCTAATGAGTGACTGCTCATACATGTTTAGGGGGGGATGGGTGTTTTTTAACCCCCATCATTTTTCTTGGCAGTCTGCCTGAGGCGAGCGATCTTGATTCAGCTGCAGAGTGAGGTTATCATGCAGACTGTGAGCTGATGATGCTCTCCATCACTGCGTGGTAAAGAAAAGCATGAACTCCTGCTCTACTCTGTAGGCCCCTTAGTGCACTATCAACATGGACCCTCCAGCTTAGTGCACTATCAATGTGAACTCTCAGGTATTTTTGGCTGCTGACCTGAGATATGGGTGCATTGTGGATAACTATCGGCCTTTGTTCACCCACTGCCTTTGGGTCCCACACCATCAGTCTTCTCTACATTTAGATGGTTAACGTCACAAGATTGCACAAATCTCTGTATTACAGAGTAGTAGGCTGATGGGCATACTATAATAATAATAATAATAATAAATGGAATTTATAAAGCGCCTTTCACGGGACCCAAGGTCGCTGTACATGGTGGACAGACAAAACAAAACAGACAATGAGGAGCGAACAAAACAAAAAATAAATAAAATAAAATAAAGGAAGCCGGGGGACCAGGAAAGGACTAGGATCTGAAGGCCATGGTGAACAGGTGTGTTTTCAGTGAGGATTTGAAGATGTCCAGTGAGGCAGCGTTCCGGATCTCGGCAGGAAGTGCATTCCAGAGGGTGGGGGCCGCAACACTGAACGCCCTGTCACCCACAGTACGAAGGCGAGAGCGGGGGATGGAGAGCAGGCCCGTGTCTGAGGACCGCAGACTCTGAGGGGGTATAGGGATGTAGTTATATATATATATATATACACACACACGTAATTTACATTATGTCACGTTATGGGACAACAAGGGCATACTTATTTTATCCCAAACACTGACCTTTCTTCTAATCGTAAGAATATAGTTTTGGCGCCAACACTGTAACTGAAAGTGACACAAAACTGTAACTGTTGCATAAAATTGCATATATCTCTTTAAGCTTACTGGTGGTTAAACGAGCCTTCTTTCCACCTTTCTTAAGCTCCTTTTGTTCTTTGGTTTTAGCGCCTGGCCGACGCGCTCACACATCACTCAGAGTCACCTTTCTTTTGGTATATTTATTTCCAAGTTATCCTTCTCTGCAGTGCAATGCAGCGGTCAAAAAACCGTGTGGCTTCACAACCAAACTAGAACACAGAGTATCATCAGCAGGACTCTTTTAACCAGCTGAGGCAATCACAGCACCAATCAGCCGCTCCGCCCAGCCGTGGCTGCGGATCATGATCACTTGACACCAATCAATTATACTCCATTACATACATTAAATGATTAAATAATACAAATAATAAATCAACGTTTTGGCTCCTACACTCCGGCCCCTAATTGTTATGGAATCACACATGACAATTACTAATAAACATAAAATGGAGAGCCAATACAAAACATTTGTTCAGGGCTTCTGACCCTTTGTAGGGCGAATGTGTATTAACACATGAGTCCGTGTGTGTAAATGTGCTTGTGTGGTGCAAGAGGGGAAGGGGGCTAGAGGTCATTTTGGGACTCGACCAGTAGTAACAGCTTTGTGATGGGTCGACAGAGTGTGCTGGTTTTTGTCTGTACTTCCACTTGTCGTACAAAACCTCTCGAGTCTGGCAAGACTTGCGTTATTCGTCCCATGAGCCAGGAATTTCTTGGAGCATTTTCGTCGACGATAAGGACAATGTCCCCGGTTGCGAAATTCCTCCTTTTCCTGTTCCACTTTTGCCTTATTTGGAGTTCCGGTAGGTATTCCTTGGTCAATCGCTTCCAAAATAAGTTGGCCATGTACTGAATTTGGCGCCATCTTCTCTTCCCGTGGCAGTCGCTCGGATTGAAGACACCAGGCGGAAGAAATGGTTTTGATTTGAGCAGCAAAAGGTGATTTGGAGTGAGGGGCTCTAAATCTCCAGGGTCGTTGGAAACAGTCGTTATGGGTCGATCATTTATGATCGCCTCCACTTCGCAGAAAAGTGTGGCAAGTCCTTCCTCGTCAAGCTTCTGTTCTTGCGTGAGGGCACTGAGAATGCGTCTGACGGTTCTGATTTGTCTTTCCCAGATTCCTCCGTGGTGGGAGCCTGCTGGTGGGTTAAATATCCAGTTTACTTCCTCTTTAAGAAGCTTGTTCTGGATTTGTGTGTGGTTTAACTCTTGTATTGCTTCTTTTAGTTCACGTTCAGCTCTAACCAAATTGGTTCCGTTGTCTGACCTCATGACCTTGACAGGGCCTCTTCTTGCAATAAATCTCCTGATGGCATTAATGCAAGAGTCAGTGTTGAGACTGTGTGCAAGTTCAAGGTGAACTGCTCTGATGTTTAGACGGGTACAAATTACACCGTATCTTTTAACTGTGGCTCTTCTCTGTTTCAACTCAAATGGGCCAAAGAAATCCACGCCCACGTTTGTGAAGGGCGGATCATCAGGGGTAACTCTTTCTTCCGGCAAGTCTGCCATGAATTGCTGACTTTTTACACCACTGAGTTTCCTGCAGGTTACACATTTAGAGAGGATTTTTCGGATTGCAGAATTTCCTCCAGGAATCCAATATTTCTGCCTTAAACCTGACAGAGTATGACTCCTTCCACTGTGCCCTATGTTCTCATGGACATGTCTGATGAGGAGTTGAGTCACATGATTGTTTGCAGGTAAGATAATTGGGCTTTTGGCTTCGGCTGGCATTGCGGATTTCGATAACCTTCCGCCAACTTTTACCAAGTTGTTCTGCAGAATGGGTGCCAGTTTGTGAAGATGACTGCTCCTTTTGACTGCAAGTCCTTTCTTTAGCGCAGTTATCTCATCCTTAAATGAAGCGAACTGACAAAACTGAATTATGGCAGCTTCCGCTTCCTCCAAGTTTTCAACAGTGAGAGGTCCTTTTTCATGTTTTGCTCTCTTTTCCTTCAAATCCATTTTTGCCCTCGCCATCAGAGCGGATTTATGCGTAGCATCCAGGCCACAGCTTTTTTCAGGCGATGCCAGTGGGAATAGTAAGTGAGCAACTTGTTCACTGTACTAGAGCTTTCTTCCATGGGGTTGACACTTACGGCAAAAACTTTGACTTCAGGGTCGCTGGCTGTTAGAGTCAAATCTGGAGATTTAGGCCACTGATGCTCAGGGAGACTAAGGAACTCTGGTCCCCTTAACCAGGTTTCATCTCTCAGAAAGCGACTTACAGAGATTCCCCTTGATACACAGTCAGCTGGATTCAGGCAACCATTAACATACCTCCATTGGGAAGTCTCTGAAGCAGATCGAATGACTGCGACTCTGTTGGCGACAAAGGTGTGGAATCTTGTAGTTTCATTTTGTATGTACTTCAGCACAGACGTGCTGTCAGTCCAAAACACGGATGGCTGGAGTTTAAGCTCCAACTCTTCCTGTAACATTCGGTCCATCCGGACGGCTACAGTGGCAGCGGTAAGCTCCATTCTTGGGATGGTCACAGGTTTGAGTGGAACTACTCTGGCCTTACCCATGATAAAGGAACAATGAACTGCGTTTGCTTTGTTCATCAGGCGAAGGTAAGATACTGTTCCGTAACCACTTTCACTAGCATCTCCAAAGTGGTGAAGCTGAGCTGAGACTGGATCTCCAAAGTTGAGTGGTGTGATGCATCTTTTGACTTTGAAGTCTCTCAGTAATTGCAAGTGGTGTAGCCAGCTCAACCACTGTTCCTTACATTCTTCAGGAATATTTTCGTCCCATCCTAGCCTTATTCCTGTTAATGTTTGCAAGATTTGCTTTGCAGGGAGGATCACAGGGGACAACATACCCAGCGGATCAAATATAGAGCTCACTACTGACAGAATACCTCTCCTGGTAAGTGGTTTATCCTGAGGAGTACATTTGAAATGGAATGAGTCCGTTTCCGTGCACCACTGAACTCCGAGAGCTCTTTCAACAGGTAGGGTACTTTTATCCAGATCCAGATCCTTGATTTCCTTTGATCTACTTTCCTCGGGTATTGTTTGTAGTAGAGCTCTGCTGTTGCTTACCCATTTGTTTAACTTGAAACCACCCTTACTGCACAGGGTTTTAAGTTCGTGAGCGATTATCACTGCCTTCCTCTCGTCTTCCATTGATTTTAGGCAATCGTCCACATAAAAATTTCTTAGCATCGAAGAGACAGCCTCTGGGCTAAAGTCATCCACATTGTCTCTTGCACACTGTTGTAGGGCAAAGTGTGCACAACTAGGCGAGGATGTTGCTCCAAAGATGTGTACAACCATTTGGTACTCTTCTAGCTCACTACTGAGATCTCCATCGGGCCACCACAAGAATGTGAGAAGATCTGAGTCTTCCTCTGGCACCTTGACCTGATGGAACATGGCTTCAATATCTGCCATGAATGCAATGTTCTTCTGCCGGAATCTTGTAAGGACACCAATAAGACTGTTGGTTAAATCTGGGCCTTGGAGAAGACGTGCATTCAGAGATGTGCCCTGGTAAGTTGCACCGCAATCAAAAACCACCCTCAGTTTACGCTTTTTTGGATGGTACACGCCGTGGTGTGGAATATACCAGCTCCTTTTGCTTTGATTTGCCTTGTCTTTTTGTTCAGGTGTCATTCTGATGGCAAAACCTTTATCAACAACATCCGCCATGAACTCTTTGTACTCCTTGTAGAATTTGTTGTTTTGTTGGAATTTTCTTTTTAGGTTCAAAGCTCTTTGTTCAGCAACACGTCTATTATTGGGAAAATCAAGTCCTTTTTCCTTTAATGGCAGTCCAATACTGTAGTGTCCGTCTACTAACTTGACAGAATTAGAGACACTTTCCATGAACTTGTGATCCTCTCTTGACATTTCCAGACGCTCCTTGTGTTGATGTTCTGGAAAGTCCAGCTTCACTTGCTGCTTCAACAATTCCTCGATTTCCACAACAGAAATTCTGTTTGCTGTAACGACTGGCTTAATCCAACGAGTCGTATCTGACCTTCCTAGAGGTCCATTTATTGTCCAACCTAAAATGGTCTTAACAGCGTACGGGCCATTCCCTTGGCTGTTTATGACTTTGCATGGCTCTAGAGCTTTTGGCACGTTGCACCCAATTAGCAAGCCAACCTCTGCATCAATTTGTGGTATATTGACCTCTTTCAGGTATTCCCATTGTCCCACGTCCTCCTGAGAGGGAATATTTGCCTTTCGTACTGGTATTTTGTTTTGTGAATAAACAGGTGGAAGTGCTACATACTGGTTACTTTCTAGACCACATATTTCAAGGTCACATGCAACAGATGTTTTAACTGACTCCTCTTTATTCATTGTTCGTAAGAGTATCTTCGTGTTGCGTCCAGTCACTTGAAGCTGCTGTAGAATGGACTCTGTGCAAAAGGTAGCCGTACTACCTGGGTCCAGAAAGGCGTATGTTGTTATGATGGTATTACCCTGTTTTGTTTTCACCTTCACAGGAACGATAGCCAGGGTGCCTTCAGGCTCACCGGCCCCAATATCCTCCTCCCGTGAATCGTCTTTATCCATATCCACTAAAGCATTTGCAACAGTCTTTACCTTTCCTTTGCTCGACTCGATATTACTGAAATGCAACAGAGTGGGGTGTGTGAGATTGCACTCTTTGCAGGTATGTCTTTGTTTGCATCCTTTACTCATGTGGCCCTTTTCTAAACATCCAAAGCAAAGTCCTTTGCTTCTGAGGAATTCCAACTTCTCTTTGTGGGTGTTTTTGAGAATCTGATTGCAAGCAGAAAGATGGTGTTCTCCTTTACAGTAGATGCATCGGTTTGATTGGGATGTGTCACTGTGTCGGTTACAGTTTTCTTTCTGAGGTAATGGGGATACACTAGTGGCAAAACCACTTTTATATAACTCTGGAGATCTCGGTTTGAACCTTGCGCTGGGAGTAGCAGGAACGAATGTGTAGCTTGTCTTTGCTGATGTATTTGGAATTTCCTTTAAGTTTCCGAACACTGGATGAGAAAGGATTCTAGCATGATGGTCGTCAAACTTCACTAGATCTTCAAACTTAACTCTTCTGTTGTTTCCATCTTGTATGTTACAAGCTTTAGCTCTCCAGTTTTCTCTAAGCTTATATGGGAGTTTAGAAAGAACAGCTCGCATGTTGATTGGGTGATCCATTTCCTCCATGTATTCCACACTATCCATTGTATTGAGACATCCATTCAGAAACACAGCAAAGGTTTTTAAAGCTTGTGGATCCTCAGGTTTAATAGATGGCCAATTGAGAGCCTTGTCGATGTAGGCTGTCGCGATAAGATATTCATCTCCATAATGATGCTTCAACAACCTTTTTGCTTCCGTGTATCCTTTGTCAGATTGCATATATTGGCAACTGCGCACAAGCTCTCTTGGTTGGCTAATAGTGCATTGCTCCAAGAAGTAAAGCCTGTCCTTACTGATTTCTGTTTTCTCTTCAATACCATGCTCAAATGCTCTTATGAAGGACCGATAGTCCAAAGGGTTTCCGTTGAAGGTAGGAATGCTGAGCGGGGGTAATGAAGAAAGTTTCTGCTGCTTTACCATTGTTTCTGTTATTATGGTCTGTTTTTCCATGATGCTTATTAAGTTATTCATATTGCCCTCTCCCTTGCTAGAAGACGTGCTGGATGAAGTTGAACTTTCAGGACGTTGTGGTATGAATTGTGTTTCACTATTAATGGCATTTGCAGTTTTATTGATGTTTGGTGTATGCTTGTTAGCATTCAAATGAGCATTTTCTTGCTCTAATGCTGTACTCACAAACAGTGAGTGATCCAAATATTCATTCATTCTGTCTCCTGCTTGGTACGTGCCTGCATGACAATCCTCCATTCCTTTGATTACATTTAATTTTGCAGTGTTTGCTGCAATATCTGTTTCAAGTTCCAGCTGTTCCTTTCTTGCCTTCAAACCGGCTTCCTCCCTTTCCAGTGCTTGCTTCTGAGTCAGCCTAGCAGCTCGTGCTAACAATTCTGCATTTCTATTTTCCAACTTTATTTTAGCAGATGTGATAGAAGACCAAGAGGATCTCCTTGAACTTTGTGAATGAACACTCTTTACGTTTGAAATACTGTCCCGAGGTGCAACACTCGTATGTCCTTTTATTTTTGTCTGGACCACATTGGACACAGGAGCATCAGCGATCCAGTTTAAGACCTCCTGATTAAACTCTTCCAAGGCAGCTGCTTTGGGGTTATACCATTCATCCTGATCCATTTCTTTCTCCTCCTCAGTGGACATTAAAGCTTGAACAGAATCATTTAACTGTTCCATTTCTTTGTGTAGTTGTGTAAACTCACTTTCCCTTTTCGACTTAACCAGTTCCACATTGCAGACATTTTCCATTAATTGTCTGATTTCATTTCTTTTCCTTGTCAATGCACCCAATGTTGCACTCCTTGATGATTTCAGTCGTTTGAGCCTTTCCATATACACACAGTCAATGTCACTTTCCAAGCTTTCCAAGTCTGCCATTTTTGTTCAAGACAACACGTTTATTCCTTTTGAATTTTACTTCATTGTTTGTGGACTTTCATTGTCTTGCCTTGAGTTGAGACGTTTCCAACAGTCTTTGAACGCTCCACAGCAGTGACGCGTTACAGATGTCGTTGGGGGAGGAGTGATTGTTGCCTTCAGTCATTCACGTTTCACAACACCGTCGTTCTAGGAAGTAGAATCCGTAGTAAAACGAAGGCGAGTGTTTGACACGCTGTTATGAGTTCTTGTTTTCAAAACATACGTTTCCACGGACCAGCGCTCATCAAGCTGGGTTTTTGACGATTAAACGAGCCTTCTTTCCACCTTTCTTAAGCTCCTTTTGTTCTTTGGTTTTAGCGCCTGGCCGACGCGCTCACACATCACTCAGTCACCTTTCTTTTGGTATATTTATTTCCAAGTTATCCTTCTCTGCAGTGCAATGCAGCGGTCAAAAAACCGTGTGGCTTCACAACCAAACTAGAACACAGAGTATCATCAGCAGGACTCTTTTAACCAGCTGAGGCAATCACAGCACCAATCAGCCGCTCCGCCCAGCCGTGGCTGCGGATCATGATCACTTGACACCAATCAATTATACTCCATTACATACATTAAATGATTAAATAAATACAAATAATAAATCAACGTTTTGGCTCCTACAGTGGTTGCAGATTACCCAATCTGAAGCATTAGAGTGTTAGGGAAACACAAAGGACCGACATTTACAGTAGATCACTTTTTGGCAGAAAGCTGGGTACCTACAAAACCTCCAGACATACACATATTTATTAGGGCCAGAGCACAAATGTGCCTTGAGGGTCTTAGGCTGCTCGAAAACGCAGGAACATTTCGCACAGACATTGGGAATGGCGAAAATCTGCAGTGAAAAGGCTTTGAAGTTGCCAGCAGGCTCTCTAGCGCCCCTTATAGAGCATTTTATTTTAAAAGTCCAAACTTGGTCAGTCCCCATGACCTTTTCATAATGTTTAGAATATTGTACATTTGTGGTCAAATTAGTATAGTATTAACAAGTGTCATATTATTCCCGACTGCTCGCACATACTGTAGTTGCCGCCATTTTCAAAATTCAGTACACATTCAGCTCTGTTTGGGTCTTCACCGGCCCATGAAATAAATATATATCTCTTAGCTGCTAAATGCTCCACTTTCTTCTTCAGCTCTTCTCTCACTGTGTCTGTCTGCTGCTGAGCACCAAGTAACAGAGAGAAATAGAATGGGATCGAATGAAAAACTCTGCTTTGTGAATGACCATTCTTTGTGTATCATCCCTATAACTATAAGTGAACAATTTCAATGTACGTGTGTGTGTGTGTGTGTGTGTGTGTGTGTGTGCGTGTGTGTGTGTGTGTCCTCCAGGCCTGCAGCTATGGCGGTCATCTCTCTGGCGTTCGGTCAGTACATCCTGGAGCCCCTGTTCATGCCCTGTGCAGTCCCCCCCATGGCGGTCAAACTGGCCACCGCCATCGGCATCAGTATGTATACCTAGACAAGCATTACTTTAAAACATCATAACAATGTCAACATACTACAATAGTTTGACTCGTTGTAACCTCTGTGCAGTTATAGACAGAGAAGAAAATACCAGTAAAATGTATTTCATGATTGTACTTGAAAACAGTTACATTTCTGTGGCAGACAGTAATTGTCACTCTCTGTCTTTTCCATTTGCCAACATGACACAAGACGAGTTCTTGTTTGAAACAATCAAAAGATGAAGTTCTGTTCATGACTTTAACAGCACTTGCAAGACCTTCAGACACATTAATTGCAAAGAACTTACTAAACTCACAAAGATTTACTAAATAAGATATTTTCAAGAGACCCACACATTATAAAATGACAAGCACTGGTTTTGGCGGCTTTAATTTAAGTCCCATTTCATCAGCTCCTCTTGACCCAGGCCCCAAACAACTCAAACACAGCTCCATTAAACATTAACTGTTGAATTGTGCTGAGACACAAACTTTGGTCTGCACTTTTTTTGCTGCTGCCATCAACCCTCCTGACTTCTAGATTCTAACTCTCAGATTTTGTCCATGAAGGTGACACTTCTTGCTGCATTGGCAGTGAATATCGACAATGGGTATAAGATAAGATGAGATTCAATAAGTTAAGATAAGATGAACCTTTGTTGATCCCCTTAAGAAAATTAAAGTTTTGGAAACACAGTATAGGACAGGTAGGAGTTCAAATAAGTATAATTAACTTAATAAATGGTCTGCTTTAACATTTCTATTATTCCTGTCCCTGTAGCTTCTGTTATGTACCTGAACAGTATGAGTGTGACATGGACAGCTAGGATTCAAATCGTTCTCACCTTCTGCAAGCTGCTGGCCATGGGTGTCATCATAGTACCTGGAATGTACCAGCTCTTTAATGGTAAGCACCTTCACTATCACCACCAGCATCATCATCACCACCATTATTAGCATCTCCTCTAATGGCCTCTATTAGTAATATACTATAGCACAGGGTTGTCCAAACTTTTTTCCCTGAGGGCCACATAAAAAAAAAAGCATTAAGGGGGGCCACTCACTAGAGGTGATGTATATTGCCTAATAAGTTAAGTTATAAATTAGCTAAATCTATCAAATGTACGTACATTAGGCTTGACACTTGAACATGCTTTAAGAAAACCAACAGCATACATCACAGCTCTCTTTAGGGCAGGTCGATCGCGGGGAGATTCCCAGTCGATCGCGAGATGTGTCTAAAAATAGAACAACAATATTCTGTTTTATCGTTAATGTCCTATAACGTGATGATTATTTTTGTATCTATTCCAATTCAAAGTCCATCTGTCTCATCTGCAATGCGAGCGTGGCTTTATTGAAGAAGGGTAATTTAGGAGCGGCATTTCAAAACAGTGCACAAACGCTACGAGACGGAATTCCCACCTAATTCTGCCCTACGCTCCAAAAGGGGAGGGGCCTGAAAGGACAGCTAAATGCACAGCAGTCCATTTTCACCAGGCCCAACAACAAGAGCAAGGCTGCTAGGCTAGGCTAGGCTAGGCTAGGCTAGGCTAGGCTAGGCTAGGCAAGGCAAGGCAAGGCAAGGCAAGGCAAGGCAAGGCAAGGCAAGGCAAGGCAAGGCAAGGCAAGGCAAGGCAAGGCAAGGCAAGGCAAGTTTATTTATTTATTTATTTAGCACTTTTCAACATAAGGCAATTCAAAGTGCTTTACAAAAAATGAAAGACATTAAGAAAATGGCATTTAAAATCAGTCATTAAAAAGAAAAGCTAATAAAATAAACATTAAAAGAAAAAATACATGGATAAAAGTTACAGTGCAGTTTAAGATATGAATAGTTCAATTAAACATTAAAAGAAAAAGTACATGGATAAAAGTTACAGTGCAGTCTAAGATATGAATAGTTCAATTAAAAGCAGCGACAAAAAGAAAAGTCTTCAGCCTGGATTTAAAAGTAGTCAGAGTTGCAGCGGACCTGCAGGTTTCTGGGAGTTTGTTCCAGATATTTGGAGCATAATAACTGAACGCTGCTTTACCATGTTTAGTTCTGACTCTGGGGACAGAAAGCTGACCAGTCCCTGAAGACCTGAGAGATCTGGATAGTTCATAATTTAGCAGGAGGTCAGTAATGTATTTTGGGCCTAAACCATTCAGTGCTTTATAAACCAGCAGCAGTATTTTGAAATCTATTCTTTGACACACAGGAAGCCAGTGTAAAGACTTCAGAACAGGAGTGATGTGATCCACTTCCTTAGTGTTAGTGAGGACTCGAGCAGCGGCGTTCTGAATCAGCTGCAGCTTTCTAATAGATTTTTTAGTGAGACCTGTGAAGACACCATTGCAGTAGTCGAGTCTACTGAAGATAAAAGCACGGACAAGTTTTTCCAAATCCTGCTGTGACATTAGTCTTTTAATCCTAGATATATTCTTTAGGTGATAGTAGGCTGATTTAGTAACTGTTTTAATGTGACTGTTGAAACTCAGGTCAGAGTCCATGACTACACCTAGATTTCTGGCTTTATCTGTTGTTTTGAACATTGCACACTGAAGCTCAGCGCTAACTTTTATACGTTCTGACTTGGCTCCAAAAACCATTACCTCAGTTTTATCTTTGTTCAATTGGAGAACGTTCTGACACATCCAGTCATTGATTTGTTCAATGCACTTACTCAGTGTTTGAATTGGAGCATAGTCTCCTGGTGAAATTGTTACGTACATTTGTGTGTCATCTGCATAGCTATGGTAACTTATTTTGTTGTTTTTCATTATCTGAGCCAGTGGTAGCATGTAGATGTTAAAGAGAAGAGGCCCCAAGATGGAGCCTTGAGGAACCCCACATGTCATATTTGTCAACTCAGATGTGTATTTACCTATAGAAACAAAGTTGTTTCTGTCCTTTAAGTAGGATTCAAACCAATTTAGAACTGTTTCCGTAGCATCTTATCGTGTCAGTCACATTCTTGCGAAACACATGAAGTCTTTCAAAGACGGCGAAGTTGTGAAAGAAGCATTCCTGGAGGCTGCCGACGCGCTTTTGGGGGACAGTCAAAATAACCGTAGCATTTCAACAGGTTTTTGATATAATAAAAACTTAAGTTAGATACCGTTATTAATCAGCTGTAAGTTTTAGTTTGTTTGAAGTTATTCATGATAATTATTGTAAAAAATTGTATAAGAATGCAAACATTAAGATCTGTTCTGTTTAAATTGATTATAGTCTATTATCAATTCAGGTTAAGAAACTAGTGTTGCTTGCATCCTATTTTAAAGGCATTTCTTTTTATACTCTACTAAAATGCAACAAAAAAAGGGTTTGATTCTATTAATTTTGTCTTTTTTATTGCACTTTGGCAGCAGATTCCTGTGTAGCTTCAGATCTGAGTTGTCTTATTAGTACGCCTAATTTATACTTTTGTAGCAACACTATTTTTATATAATGGCAAAGAAAGGGTTCAGAGTCTTTTCTCTTTTTCCTGTGTCATATGTGGCAGCACTGTTCAATGTTTCTTGAAAACATGACCCAACTCTGTATCAACAACACTGTTGTGTAACTTCAGTTAAACACTTGTATGTGTGTAGATTAGAAAGAGGTAAGATAAAGGATCTGCAGTATTTTATGAAGTATTAATTGTACAAAGGTCAGTTTTATACAAGTAGAAGTGTGTAGTTACCTGGTAGTAGGCTGTCAGTAATGGCTACGCCTCTCTATTTGGACTGGTAGATCTCGGCAGACTGGCAACTTTAAAAGTAGCTCTCGGTTCAAAAAAGGTTGGGCACCCCTGCTTTAGGGTTTCATTGATTTCGTTAAAAAAAAGTGTTGGCAGCTCATTCCTTAAAACAGAAGCCTCAGATTGCTTATTAAGGGAAAATATGATGGGTATATTTCAAGTTATTGTGGTTTTTGTTCGAAAATGTTTTAAACTTGAATTTATTTGAAAAGTGGGCCATATTCCATTATACTTTTTGAATTTGATGAGGGCCAATTCAAAATGGACAACGGGCCACAATTGGCCCCTAGGCCGTAGTTTGGACACCCCTGCTATAGCACATAAACTGTGTATTTTACGCTGTTTAACTACTCTGAAGGGTGGTATTCGCAGTGGGACACGCAACGGAGAAAAGGAACAATTGCTCAGCTGTAACAATTGACATGGCTTCCTTTGTCCTACACAACAACATGCAGTGTAAATATAACCCCGAGGCCACGCGGGCCGTGAGACACAGCTGCTCACACAAGCAACAACCAGCTGGGGCTTCAGGGGGCCCTGCACCCTCAGAACACCTCCCTGCAACATCTGACTGTGAACATCAATCTTACACATGCATTGGGGATTTCTGGATTCAGCATTGTCATGACATATCATATACATGTTAATGGGAATGCTCTCTCATTAAAGTATTCAGAGTTCTTGAGCTGCAGACCAGCTCTAGGTTCTTCCTCTGACCCTGATACCTGATTATATATCGGAAATGTGGACCCACGGCCCTATCAGAAAGTTGCTATCAGAAAACAATGCCCGACTGTTTTGGACGTAATATGGTCTTTGTTTACATTAGCAAGTATCGCTAACACTCAGAGCTAACCTGTAGTGGAGAGAGCATGTGTAAAAAAGCAGGAAATAAAAAGGAACTCACCTTATGGTAAGGTGAGTTCCTTTTTATTTCCTGCTTTTTTACCCGCAAGAGAAAAAGCATTTGAGCTCCATACTGTTTCATAAATAATCCTTGATGTGGTTTATGAGGCTAGAATGGGTGATCTGTTTGGTATTTTGAGCAAAACACTTCATAGACATGTTTTTTATATATTTGTATATATCTGAGACTATGCTATTGCTTAAAAATAGCATGATACTGTAGGTAACCTTTAAAACCCTAACCCTAATGAAACGACATTTACAATACTGATAAACACCAAGGCTCCGTATTTATAGTATTCCAGTGTCTTTGTGATCTTTGGATTAATTGCAAATGTCTTTGTGAGTATGCACTACAGTAACGGCGAAACAATATCCAATCAAATGATAAGGGGGGCGTGTGGTGCAGTGGATAGAGCCTTGGGCCCTTTCTCATTTCATCAAATCCCCCTCCTCGATTCCTCGATTCCTCGGTCCTCCGGTAGTGACCCGGAAATGAATTTCAGCGCGCCATGTTGAAGGACATCTCATTTCTCTAAATGCACTTCGAGGACCGAGGATCGAGCGTCGAGGAGGCTCTCTGGAGGAGAACTAACCGAGGATACACTGATGGGTCCTCCACGGTTGGATGCATTTCCGGGAACAGAGATGTTTCAAAGAGTCGTGACGCCCGGCCGGACATATCTCAGCCAATGACAGCTCTGCATGCATCCCCTGGATATTATTTTAGAAACTGCTTTCATCGCGTTGCGATGTTTCCAGAGAGAACAGCTGTGAGGTCCGTGCAGAAAGCAGAGCAGTGTGTATAATATATATCACTCAGTATAACAGGCCTACTCTCTTTATTTGCTTTAGTTTAGTAGATATCTACAAACAAAGAGTCGATATTTTTCTAAGACCATTTAGTGCTTCACATAATAAAATACACAACGGCTATAGCCTGATTATATACTTTAGGTTAGGAGCTGTGCGTGTGTGTGGTGTAGATGTGTGTGGTAGATGCAGCGGACAGACAGGTCTCAGTTGGTTTGGTGTCCTCTGCTTACTTTTAATACTTGTAAATAAAACTTTTGGCCCGTAATTTATTTTCCTCATTGTAGCGACCAGAGAGGGGAGAGGGGGGGGGGGGGTATATCGTATATCCAGTCTCTGATAGTGTTACGTTATTATGAGAGTGCTCTGTTTCATTCTGAAATTGTATATATTTATATAAATATATACATATATATATGTGTGTGTGTGTGTGTGTGTGTGTGTGTGTGTGTGTGTCCGCATCTGTAGCCTGTTATTGTCTCATTATACCGCACTGTGAATGAATTAAAGTAAATATATAAGTGGTCATGAACACATCTGTCCATCAGACAGAGTGCTGCTGTGCCTCCTGTCATCATTAATGCACGTCTCTTTAAAATGACCGCTCAGAGGAGAGGAGTTCTCATTTCTCTAACCGCCTGCTGCTTCGCCTCCTCTCTCCTCGGTTCCCCTCCTCGGTTCCCCTCCTCCGCTCCTCCGCTCGCATCTCCTGTGGGCGGAACTAAGTCTCGAGGATAGGAGTCGAGGAGGGGAGTCAAGGAGGGGAGTTAGAGAAATGAGAAAGGGCCTTGGTGTTGGGATCAGGGGGTCACAGGTTCAAACCCCACTACAGTCAGCATGTCGTTGTGTCCCTGAGATACTTCACCCCAAATTGCTCCTGTGGGGATTGCCCACTGTACTGAGTATGTAAGTCGCTTTGGATAAAAGCGTCTAACAAGTGACATGTAATGTAATGTAATAAGGGCGGTAAGAAGAGTCCTGATTTGTTGCTTGGGTTCTGAAAATTGACAAGGTGCTTAATAATACATTTGTATTAAACCAAATTAACACAAATGTCCAGCCAATTGGGGCCTCTCAACAGCCCTGTATTATTTATATTCACCCCTATGCATGCAGTGATCATCATCACAAACAATTCACGCCTCTCTACACCTCAGTACGACTCGGGCTGTTTAATGTGTCTGTATGAGCAGTTTGTGTTCATAAATGTGAGCTCCTGTATACGACAGAAGAGTTCTTACATTGAGTGTTTTAATCCATCTGACATATCTGTGTTCTACAGAATAATGCATTTCCTAATAGGGCTGACTATATCTCTATTCATTCAGTCTACTCCATCTACTTTTATGACAATTGGTATTGTTAATGTCTCGGCTATATCACTCCTCGTCTTTTGTAAGAACTGTTTGCATAGATCATTTAATTACTGACACATTCCCTCTGAGCAATGGTGCTTCCAAATGTCAACAAAAATAATTGTGTCTCTTGTGTGTATGTGTGTGTGTGTGTGTGTGTGTGTGTGTGTGTGTGTGTGTGTGTGTGTGTGTGTGTGTGTGTGTGTGTGTGTGTGTTGTTTTTGCAGGAGAGACCAAGAACTTTGAGAATGCCTTTGACATGAACAATGTGAAATTATCTGGTATGCCACTGGCCTTCTACTCGGGGATGTACGCATACGCTGGGTGGTAGGTATGGTCCTCGAACACACACACACACACACACACACACACACACACACACACACACACACACACACACACACACACACACACACACACACACACACACACACACACACACACACACACACACACACACACACACACTTTCAGAGTCATGCTTTACAACTGGAGGTAAACAATAAGTGTTTCCTTTTGCAGGTTCTATCTGAACTTTGTGACAGAGGAGGTGGATAACCCTGAGCGGTAAGTTTGATTTATGTTTTGGTTGTATCATTATAGTGAATCTTAATATTATTTTTGCACTTCTGTGAAAGAAGTTGCTGATAGAGATTTACCCACAGAGAGGTTTAGCTTTGTGCTGTTGAGCGGCCTGCCACATTACTGTATTGTTTTACTCTCATGACGCTGAGGCAAATATTCGTAGTGGCCACATGGCGGTACTACAGCTGCTATGTTAACATACATACGGATACTTCTGCTTTCGACAACCAGGCATGACGGGTAATTTGTGACTTTTTGATCTCGAGAGCGTCAGGCCATTTTGTCTTCATGCGCCAATGAGCAGCTCTCATAGTGATGAACGAGGCCCTGCCTCCGACGCTGTATCCAGTTAATATTATACATCCATGGTTTCAACCAGCAGCTGGCAGCCTAACCCCTCTGTTCTCTGCCTGCTCTGCTGGTGAACATAATGTAGCATTTAACAGCTTAAGAGCTAACTAGACCAAACCAGAGCTAAAAGGGAGAGAATATTTTCAAATGTCAATGAGTGTATATCTGATAGGGATATATCTATTGTGTATGGGATCATACAGCTCCATTGTTGTCAAACCCTATTCAAACACATCAATGAGCCACACTTAATACAGTCTAAGGCAGGGGTACTCAAATACAAATCTTAAAGGTCCAAAATAAATGTTTCAATAAGACAAAGGTCCGTTTATTACGGTCATTCAAACTTTTAAACAATTGCAACAAGATTCTTAACACGAGGTTGCAAAAACAAAAATAATCTGTATGCAGCAGTTTTCATTGTTATTGTGTCTGTGCTTGACCCCTCAGAGTCGCAGTGTAAGAGCTGCACAGTTATGATTAAAGGCAGCTGCACCCTCTTTCATTCAGCATTCCCATTATTGCTTTATAAATGTATTCCCCCTTGTGTGTCCACTGAGGTTCGTCAGGCCCAACACATCTTCAACAAACTCCCCCTTTGCCTCATCATAACAACTCACAAACACCAGCAACTGAGCATTGTCAGTGGTGTCAGTGGACTCACCCACAGCTAAGGAAATGCACTGTGCATTTTTTATTCCATCACAAAGCTGATGAATCAAATCACCAGCCAGTATTTATGTTCTTCTGGTTGCTGTGGAATCTGAGAGGGGGATTTGCTTGATTTGACCTGTTATTTCCTCTTTTTGTTTGCCTTCAACATGGTCTCCATCACTTCAGTCATGCATTATTTTATACTGCAGTTATTATCCAGTGGAAAGTCCTTACCTACTGGCCTAGTTCAATCAAAGTGGTTACTTTTTTTTGGCTGGGCAGTGTAGTTTTACACCGTCTTATTTGACTTTCTCAGGACTTAAAACTGTTTTTTGGGGGCAGACCCCCTCAAAGAAAACAATATATTTACACACATAAGGTCATCATCTTAATAGTTGTGTATGCTCATCCGTGAGCAGAGCATCAAGTTGGCATGTCTATTACAGCTGAATGCGGCGATTACCATTTTGTTCAGCAAAACGCCTCACAAACGTATTAAGATCAACAGCTTTAGTGCGTTTTGATTCAATGCTGAGTACAGCCAAACTGACAGTCTCTTCTCCGTCATTGTAGACCGCAAATACCTCATTCCTTCAGCGCTTGGGTCCGAATGCTTCTCGTTTTGCGCCGTCCAGTTCAAAATGAAATCGCCGCCAATTGTATGTCCACGCTCGCGCCAGGACCGGGGGAGGGGTTACATGACGTGCATCTTGTGCTGCATTCACTTGCACTCGGACATTAGAGACTTTCTCTCATAAATGTCCGATGATCCACAACTTTTCTTTCAAAACAAAGCTGCCAACTGGGGTGGCAGCTGGGGTGGCAAGGCCTATTTTTACGGTGTCAGTTGCCACCCCGGTAGGTGAAACTAGGCTACTAGCTACAGTACAGATGGAACTAGATGAGCTGTTAGCTCTCGCTCTGAATTTTATTTTATTTTATTCTTGCTCTGACTTAGACAGGTTGAAAGAGACACACACATTTTTCCCACCCGCATTCCGCGAAGACCCGCCCTACTGTGCCTCTGATTCGCAGATTGTTTGGGGGAAAAAAACGCTGACTGGATGCTGAATGTGATTGGACCAAAGCGTTGACACACACAGGTGGAACACAGTGGAACAGTCAGACATGCAGAGCGCTGTTTGCAGTGGACATAGCGGAGCATTTTGACTCGTTGCGAATGCGTTGTGGCGATGTCTCACATATAATACAGAGAGATCATACATATGAAAAGTATAATTTGCTCAGAGTCCGGAGACAGTGGTGGTTCGGTCCGGATCCGGACCGGAGTCCGTAGTTTGAGGATGCCTGGTCTAAGGTTTACTGTGTGATTTGCTATGGACATAAGATTCAAAATCCTCAATATTTGTTTCACTGTTACACTAGCAAACATGTAACTTCATTACCACAACAACACATACCGTCGTTTTTTTTACTACACATACACCATCCTTAACAAATCCTAACTAAAGCTCCAGATGTGGTTGAACTGTTTGAAATACTACAGTGTCTCCTACAGTGATCAGCTGTTGAGTGTTATAGTGCTTTCACACCCCCCTATGAATAATACATGAGAAAGGTGAAGGAAACATACATGTGAATGACGGTGTAATGCTTCTGTTATTCTCCCTCCTGCCATCAGGACTGTGCCGTTAGCTATCTGTATCTCCATGGCGATTGTGACTTGCTGCTATGTGCTGACCAATGTGGCGTACTACACTGTGATGTCAGCAGAGGAGATCCTGGCCTCGGAGGCCGTCGCTGTGGTAAGTCTTGCATCTTAAGTTATTTTTAAGTCAAAGACCCTTGATAACATCTTATTTGCAGTTGGATGATGAAAGAAGGTTTTTTTTTTTTCATTTTTATTGGAAAATCACCAACTAACGTCAGGAAACAGAAAATCTTTGAGCATTTCTGGCTTTTTTTGTAACACAACTTCTCCTGATCCTGGTAAATATAGTTGAACATACATTTTTCAAGCTAATAACAAGATCTAATTTATCTAAATAGCCCATCTTATTTCAAGAAATCTTACCAAGCAAATGTTCACTGATCTTTTTACTTATTACAACTGAAAACACTTTAACTTGTTTTTGGAGCAGCATTTTTCCAGTGTAACATGTTTCACCCCCCCCATTTGGCCATTTCTACTGATCATAATTCCATTGTTGAGGTCTACTAGAATAGATTTATATTGTGCAATTTTCCAAACTCACATTGGTTTCTCATACAGCATCTCTGTATAGTATGTGTATTCACTCTCTGTCCTAAACGGCTTGTTGGAGCTCCTGCCCCCCCCTCCCCGTGAGCCCACTGTGCTCTGATTGGTCAGCTCGCCCACTCTGTTCTGATGAGTCTACCACTATGGTCTACCACCGTTACAGCGGAACATCAGTGATTATGTGTTACAATGGCGTTAGCAACCAGAAAATGACACCAGTAATGACAAACAGATGAGAATGCTGCGTGGGGTCTGGGTGCCGTGTTGGCGGGATGTTGCGCGGCTCGCTGCTGCGAGGAGCGGACAGTGTGACCTGGGTTCATTTCCTGCTTGCTGCGTGGGGTCTGCGTGACGGCGAGACATCGCGAATGGACGCAGGAAGGGGGGGATGCTGAGGGGGCCGCAGCACACCCCATCTGCGAGGCTCCACTAGCACCCGCACCCCCAAGGTTTTTATGCATGTAAATGGTCTGCAAAGTCACAAACCCTCAAAGTACACCCTGTAGCGAGTGAAACTCTAACACAGAAAAGACCTGTCTGTGCTGCCCCAGAACGCCTCGTTGGGGATTTCTCTTTTTCTTCCTGGGTACAGTGCCGTGCCCATACCCAAATGGACCCATTGGTCCAAATGGACCAATCCGTGGAGCTGTTACGTTACCAATCCGCGGACTTCCTCACACAGACACACACACACACACACACACACACACACACACACACACACACACACACACACACACACACACACACACACACACACACACACACACACACACACACACACACACACACACATGGGACCATTAAGTCAAATTAATTAATTGTTTAAGTATTTCATAACAGTTCAAATCTACTGAAACATTTCCATCAAATTAGTCACTTTCTAACAGACAGCTGAACATTAGCTTGGTAAGATGTCTTGATATAAGATGGGATATTTAGATAAATGAGATCTTGTTATTAGCTGGGAACATTTATTTTGAACTATATTTACCAGGATCAGGAAATGTTGTGTTACAAAATAAGTGAGAAATGCTCAAAAGATTTCTGTTTTCTGATAGTAAAAAAAAAACCTTGTTTGATCTGAGATCCAACTGAAAATAAGATATTTTCAAGAATCTTTCACTTAACAATAACTTAAGATGCATTGTCTAAAAACAAGACCCTATATCTCACTGCATTGTTACTTCTCAAGCTATTAGGTCTTATATAATTCGTAAAGACATATTTTGACTAGAAATTAGACAAATATACTTGGCAAGATTTCGAGTGTTGGTAGTGTAGCGTAGTCTATTGCAGGATGGACAGATGTCATATTACAGAATAAACAACATAAAATATACCAACACAGACAATCCATATATCAGATGTGAAAATATAGCAAGAAGAAGGAGCAAGGTGGATGTCAAAATTCTACCATTTAAAGCCAATTAATAAAAACATGGGTTTAGTGTGAAATTCAAAAAAATGCTTCCTGTAGATGACTGGTTTAACTCGTTTCCCAGTTATTATTTCTTACATTTTGAAACGAGTCACCAAGCTGCCAACAGAGTTTTGTATTTAAGTTCCTCACAAGGCTGCGCTGATAGCATTGAGTTGAGCTCTCACCTCTTTACTGTTAGTGAGTTAGTGATGTTTTCTCTTATGTAGGCACCACGGTTGCCTTCCTGCACTTAACATGGAATTATTAGCAAAGTGTCTCTGACTGCTCAACTTCCCAGCAGCTGTTAATGTGATTGTTCCAGCCCAGCCCTGTTAAAGCTAATTTCATCACGGACATATCCTAATAACAGCCACCACTGCTTATTAGACTGAGGACTGCTATCAGTGCTACTGTAAGCCTTCAGCAAGGAGAGACTCATTCACTAAGAGATCTCTGATCTTTTCTAACGCAGTTAGTTGTATTGCCCTTTGTAGGATGAGTGATAGGAGAGCCTTAAGAAAGGTGTTAAGAGGATTTATCTGTTCTTAGAAGGCTGTGATGTGATAAAATAATTACAATCTGTACACCTTCCTCACAGACAGCTGGCAAAAGTTTACATCTCAAACTTAATTTGTCTAGAAGTTGTCTTAAGGAGGCTGGCCTCCGGGCACAATTAGTAATTGTATACCGCATACATTTAAGGTCAGTTCACATAATGTAAGTTTGGAGAGGCGGAAAGAGTTGAAGGGTTGGAAGACTTCCATTCGGACAATTGTCCTTGAGTGTCTCAATGTAACAGGCTGGAGGGAACCATGTTGTTCAGTTTGTGATCAGCCTGAATAGAACTAAGGTGTAAAAAACTGAACATTATGAGTGAACAGCGATCTCACATCCCTCCCTGTCCAGATGAGATGGGTTCGGAGGGTTTCAGTAATCTAACTTCAGACCAACATAATACTTTATTTACCAGGTCCAACGTGTAATGGTTGCATTAAAACAGTAACAAAACTGTATCGCATCATTGTTGAGTGTGCTTCCAGTGTCCTTTTGTATACAACTACAAATACATAGGACACATTCAGATTTGTTTCTTCATACAGCCCCCACTCCTCCACACAAGAATGGACTGTGATTAATCAGCACTGAATGGCTTCATGAATAATAAGCAGCTTTTGCTCCCACTTGTGCATGACCTATTTATGACAATTACTGCCAGCAGCACTGTCAACTGCTCAAATTCTATCTAACCAGCTACAGTTAATAAAAAGACAAAACCGCAATTCAATAAACTGATAGCTGGAGAGTTTTATACATTCAAAGCAGAGCCCCGCTGTCATTTTATCCAACATAATTGTTTGCTTCATTTCTTTCTTTGGTTTTGTTAAGTACAATGCTGGATTCAGAACAGAGAGGAATGGAAGAAATGAGAAACAGCTAGCCAAGCTAGTTAAAAAATACTCCAAATAAATGACCAGAAGCTCTAAGGTCCCCAAATACCATGTTATAGTTTGTTTGTGAGGTTCAGTTTGGAGCAACAAGCTAACTACTTCCTATGTCATTTTGAGATGTGGTATATTATTTTCTTGGTAATGGAGAATTTCTCAACCAGTAAACAGATCCAATGAAACTCACGTCATGGTGATAGTGATACTTATTAAGTACTTTAAGCAATATCTCCACACTTTTCTCCCTCTGTGATGCCTGTTGTTTTGTCGCCACAGACTTTTGCAGAGAAGCTGATGGGGAACTTCTCTGTCGTGGTGCCGCTGTTTGTGGCCTTGTCCTGCTTTGGCTCCATGAATGGCTCCCTCTTCGCCTTATCAAGGTACAGACAGGCTTCCTCTCCACTGGCTTTAAAGCTTTGAGTATCATCACCAGTATCTTAACAAGCAAAGTGACTAGAATGCGACCACACAACTATAAAACACACACTTATATAAAGTGAGGCAACACTAACCAGGCAGAGTGGGATGCTGTTTGTTTTTACCTTTGTTTACCTTACTTTCAATGCCCATCCGTTCGCTGTAATTTCCTGTTTTGAAGACCAGCACACTGCCTCATACGTTTTCCTGTAGTCTTTATTATAGCAGCTATCGGTGGAATAAGTACATACACAAGTAAAATCATAATGGAAAAAACCGCTGTTAAAATATGCCTGTAGAAAACGGCTAATTCAACAATATGATAACAACAAACAGTCAAGATAGTCAGATTAGCTTGGGTTGCTATGCTAACATCACCTGTCTAATAGCAGAGAAACTTTAATAATGGCGTTGTGATGCCAAAAAGCATCAACTCAGACTGAAACACATTCACCTATGGGGATGGGGGATATGCTATAGTTGCTTGTGTGACAGTCAGACAGTGAATTACTGTTTTCCAGCTAGTTAACGGTATACTAAACGGTAGACTAAACGGTAGACTAAACGCTGGTGGAACAGCAGCATTGCAGCGGTCAGTAAATGCTGCTCATTAATCACATTAATAATCATCCGGCTGGTGGAAACACAACTGGGGCTTAAAATAAGAACCTGTTCAGAACCAGAAAAGCACAGTAACATAATTCAAATGAGCTAGTTAGCAGCTATCACATGATCAGTGGAAAAACCGCTGTGCGATTACTGGGTTGTTGTTTTCCTGAATTATATGTATATATTTACATATATATATATATATATATATATATTTACATGTCATTATTGTGCATGTGTGTGTGTGTGTGTGTGTGTGTGTGTGTGTGTGTGTGTGTGTGTGTGTGTGTGTGTATTCAACAGAATGTTCTATGTGGCTTCTCGTGAAGGACATCTCCCTGAGGTTTTCTCCATGATCCACGTCCACAAACACACTCCGCTGGCTGCTGTTCTCATACTGGTCAGTACTACAGAGTGGTGCAGGGAGGACGTCAGTTTGTAGGTCACCCCAAAAGTTAGCATCGCACTGGTTACCCCGACAAAAGGCCAATTGGATTAATGCAACAAAAAAAAACCTCTTGGAAACAAAGGTTTATTATACTTACACATTATTTTTAGCAGATTGAACTCCACAAGTTTAGACCACACCTGTGTTGTTTTAGGTGTAAATGCAATCGCATGAATTAAAAAACTAACATTAGCTTTGTCTACAGCTTTGTCACATGACTTCACATCACCACCGCTAAGCTAAAGGCGTTTGGCATTTGGTAGACTAACTTAACTTAACTTCTTTTTTTATCACACAGAGAAGCATCAGAATTTCACCTGACTTTCTTGTCGAAAATGTTTGAGTCTCTTCAGCTTGTGTTGAGCACAGACATTATTTCAGGCTTCTAACCAAAAATACATTCAGAAAACCCAGTGAATTAAAACAAAGGAACCGGAAATGCTAAAATACTAAATCATTAGCAGTTTTTAGGACTCATTCCTGCACCACTCTATATGAACAATAGTGACAACAGTAAATATAATACCATTACTTGACTTATCAAACATTAAACACAACCAAGTTAGTTCTCAACACAAATCTATAATGACAACATATATACCTTGGTTCAAACTAATTCATCACTATACCAAATGTTAATTATCATCTGCTGGTATATTTCATTAAGGATAGTGTTGTTGCTAGGGTTACTGAGATATGGTTACGGCAGTGGCTCAGTAAGTAAGGGCTTGTACTGTGAGCCGTAGGGTCGCTGGTTCAAGTCCCCGACCAGACCTAAATATGGAGTGTGGACTGCTACTTGGAGACGTCCCATTTCACCATCCTGGGCCCTGCTGTGGTGCCCTTGAGCAAGGCATTCTGGGTGCTGTACAATAGCTGCCCACTGCTCCTAGTACTAGACTCCTGGTACTAGGATGGGTTACATGCAGAGGCCAAATTTCACTGTGTGTGCTCTGTGCTCTGCATGTGTGACCATTAAAGAGGGTTTCATCCCTCCGATTCTATCTTCTACTCAAATTGCATTGTTAATATAAAAAATCTGGAGAGTTTTATTTAAAAACACTGCAATCTTGTCATTCACAAATGTTTGCCAATGATGAAAAACGATTATTAAGCCTTTTGCCTGTGTGTGTGTGTGTGTGTGTGTGTTTGTGTGTGTGTGTGTGTGTGTGTGTGTGTCTGTCTGTGTGTCTGTGTGTGTGTGTGTGTGTGTGTGTGTGTGTGTGTGTGTGTGTGTGTGTGTGTGTGTGTGTGTGTGTGTGTGTGTGTGTGTGTGTGTGTGTGTGTGTGTGTGTGTGTGTGTGTGTGTGTGTGTGTGTGTGTGTGTGTGTGTGTGTGTGTGTGTGTGTGTGTGTGTGTGTGTGCAGTACCCTATGACAATGCTCCAGGTTTTTGTGGGAGACATCTACAGCCTGTTGAACTTCATGAGTTTCCTGCGGTGGCTGTTCATCGGTGTGGTGGTGCTGGGATTAATCTACCTTCGATATACCAAACCTGACCTCCCCCGGCCCTTTAAGGTCAGTTTTCCTACAGCTGTTCACACACTCTGAATGTTCCCCACAGTTTTAACCAACACACATTGTATTCCACAGTTCCTCTTTTTGTAGCTGCTTTATATTGCTGGGAAAGTCTTTAGTTGTGTGTAAAACAACTAAAATGTTTTGGACCCAAGGAGGAAGGAATAAAAGTCAGCGCTGAGCTTCAGGGGGTGTTTTCACGAGAACGAAACGGGTTCTATCTGCTACTTTTCTCTCGCGTATAGCCCGTTTGTTCACCTGAGGCCGTAACGGAACCGTGGAAACAGACCCCGCAAATGATAACGGGTCCCAAGGTGGATAGATCTGCAAACTGAACGCTCTGGGGGGCCAAACGGCTCCGTGTGTATGTCCTATACGATCATTTTCTGATAACGATGAAGCCATAGCCCCACCTCTGCTGCTCACTGCTGTAGCATGGTCAGTAGCTACTGCTACTGACCATGCTACAGATGTTAGTGCAAAATCTACAGCTCCTCTACCACAACCATCAGCAACAATGGGACATGGAGAACTACATGAACTACATTTTGCTAAGTCCACCGCGGGGCATAAACAGAAGGGCAACCATGGCAACCATGCTCGGGGGTCTTCTTCGCTGCATTTGGTGTATTTTGTGGCAGAAGTACAGCGCCACTTACTGGCCCCGCATATGTACTACAGCGTTTCCAGTGGTCTCGTCTGAACGGACACGTTAAATGAGCCAAATGCGTGTGAACGGAATACTTTTTTGATAACGAATTCGGTCCGTTTGTTTTTGCGCCCCCGTGTAAATGGGGTCTAAGTCTGCAATGTTCAAAACAACAGATAAAGCCAGAAATCTAGGCAGAGTCATGGACTCTGACCTGAGTTTCAACAGTCACATTAAAACAATTAGTAAATCAGCCTACTATCACCTAAAGAACATATATAGGATTAAAAGACTAATGTCACAGCAGGATTTGGAAAAACTTGTCCATGCTTTTATCTTCAGCAAACTGGACTACTGTAATGATGTCTTCACAGGTCTCACTAAAAAATCTATTAGAAAGCTGCAGCTGATTCAGAACGCCGCTGCTCGAGTCTAAGAAAGTGGATCAGTCCTGTTCTGAAGTCTTTACACTGGTTCCTCACTAACACTAAGAAAGTGGATCAGTCCAGTTATGAAGTCTTTACACGGGTTCCTCATTAACACTAAGAAAGTGGATCAGTCCAGTTCTGAAGTCTTTACACTGGTTCCTCACTAACACTAAGAAAGTGGATCAGTCCAGTTCTGAAGTCTTTACACTGGTTCCTCACTGACACTAAGAAAGTGGATCAGTTCTGTTCTGAAGTCTTTACACTGGTTCCTCCCTGACACTAAGAAAGTGGATCAGTCCTGTTCTGAGGTCTTTACACTGGTTCCTCACGAACACTAAGAAAGTGGATCAGTCCAGTTCTGAAGTCTTTACACTGGTTCCTCACTAACACTAAGAAAGTGGATCAGTCCAGTTCTGAAGTCTTTACACTGGTTCCTCACTAACACTAAGAAAGTGGATCAGTCCAGTTCTGAAGTCTTTACACTGGTTCCTCACTGACACTAAGAAAGTGGATCAGTTCTGTTCTGAAGTCTTTACACTGGTTCCTCCCTGACACTAAGAAAGTGGATCAGTCCTGTTCTGAGGTCTTTACACTGGTTCCTCACGAACACTAAGAAAGTGGATCAGTCCAGTTCTGAAGTCTTTACACTGGTTCCTCACTAACACTAAGAGAGTGGATCAGTCCAGTTCTGAAGTCTTTACACTGGTTCCTCACTAACACTAAGAAAGTGGATCAGTCTAATTCTGAAGTCTTTACACTGGTTCCTCTCTAATACTAAGAAAGTGGATTAGGAGACTTCCGGTTGGACGAACATGTGAGGGCTGCGTTGTCTCGTTCTCCCACGACTTTACTTTCTACATTTAATTTAAAACCACCGAAGTTGAGTTAAACCCGTATTGTGTGAACATCATTTGGACTATAAATCAGAACAAGCCGATGTGATGCCGAAACCTGCGTTGAAAACGGAGACGAAACAGGCAAAAAAGACCGAAACTGCTCTCTCAAGTGCAAGTGAAGTTGCTGGCGCGGACATGGCGAGCATAATTAGCCTGCTTGAAGAGCACAGAGCGAGCACAGAGGGAGCACAGAGCTAGCATTTCAGCTGACTTCAAAGCTGCCTTTGCGGTACTGGAGGCGAAGCTGAACCAAACGTAGACCACAGTCGCAGAACATGGGGAACAAATAGACTCTCTTGAGACCAATGCCAATCTGCAAGATCAGCGACTCCTTATACTCGAGGAGAAGTGTGCGGTATTAGCAGATAGCAATGCTAAGCTAGCTGCGAAGACCGCAGATCTGGAAGGTCGGAGCCGCAGAAATAACATTAGAATCATTGGACTTCCTGAGTCTATTGAGGGACCCCGGCCTACAACCTTCTTTTCTGAACTTTTGGTCGAGCTGCTAGGCAATGAAACTCTCCAATCCCCTCCCGAGCTGGACCGTGCACACAGAGCGCCGGCTGCTAGGCCGCAGCCAGGGACGAGACCGCGACCTGTGATATTGCGGCTGCATCGCTACCAAGTCAAGGACCTGATTGTCCGGGAGGCCCGCAAGAGACGAGGGGATCTCCGCTACCGTGGGACACCAGTGCAGATCTACGAAGACTTCACACAGGAGGTTCTCGAACAGCGGGCGAAATACCGAGACATCATGTCAAAGCTGTACAACCTAGGCCTCAGACCGGCTCTTTTGTTCCCTGCTCGCCTGCAGATCACACTTGGAAGTGGGACTAAGAAAAGGTTCCCCTCGCCCCTGGAGGCTGTAGCCTTTGCAGCTGGCTATGAACGCGAGCCGGCTAACTAACCACTGATGTTGTGCTAGGCTAGTGGTGGCTGAGCTAAGCTAGGCTATGCTAAACCGCGCTGGCGCTGCATTGATGGTGGACTGGGTACGTTACAACCGTTATGTTGGGACACAATTGATTGTATAATCTAACGTTACCTAGCCATGACAGCGCACAATGCGACATGTTGTCTACATTTATTTTTTGTATGATTACATTTGTATATTTACACTATATACCCGGGGTGTTTTTTGCACTTTTTCGAATGTCCTTGTTAACTCATGCTGTTCATAATTGTTTCTGGGCACTTTACAGCCGTCGTTCTGTTGGGACGTAATTTCTTTTATAACTAACGTTGCTCGGCCAAGTCAGCACACGATGTGACATGTTTACATCTATTTTAATTTAATTTAATTGTTCTCATTTTTGTATTTACACTATACCCGGGATGTTCTTGCACTTTTGCAATGTTCTTGTTAACATTTGCTGTTCACAATTGTTACACTTACTAAGAAGGTTTTATCTGCATGATGTGGGTACTGAGACACCTTGAAGAAGGAGAGATGATTCAGGTAGGGAAGTTATTGCCAATTTCATTGGCAGATGGAGCTCAGGGGTGGGGAGGGAGGGGGGCTAGGGCATGGGAGGAGGTGGGAGGGAGTAGAGGATGGGAGGGAGAGGGTGGGGCATTTATCTTGATGGGGCTACAGGTTTCCATTTGTTTGAGGCAGCTGTTTCATTTACATTCTGTTTTGTCATCTTTATGTACACTGTTCTCTCCATTTTTAGTTGTGGATGTTCTAAGGCTGATCTTAGATCTTCGATGCTGTATGCAGTGTCATGGCTAATGTAACTGGTACAGGGACTGGTGGTGGACAGGCGGTCAGGATACTCTCCTTGAACACTGGTGGGTTGAATGCTTCGGTGAAACGCACAAAGATTATGACACATCTTAAAAACCTGAAGGCGGATATAATGTTTATACAAGAGACACATCTCTGTAAATCTGATCAGCGAAAGCTGAATAGGCCGTGGATTGGACAAATGTTTCATTCACAATTTAACCTAAAGACAAGGGGCACAGCCATTTTAATTCGGAAAAAAGTAAATTTCACCCCTACTAATACAATTTTAGATCCAAATGGACGTTATGTCATCATTTCTGGTACTCTCTATCAGAAGCCGGTCATCTTAGTTTCTGTGTATGCTCCCAATTGGGATGATCATAATTTTGTGAAATCGCTATTCTCCACCATCCCCGATTTGAATTCCCACCTATTGATACTGGGAGGAGATATGAATTGTGTTATAGACCCAACACTAGACAGATCTAGTTCCAGAACTGTGGCGCCCTCTAAAACGGCACAGACTCTCTCTGCTTTTATGGACCACTATGGCTACGTCGACCCGTGGAGATTTTTACACCCCTCGGCTAGGCAATACTCTTTCTTTTCCCATGCACATCGTTCATACTCTCGCATAGATTATTTTATTGTTGATAAAACATTTATTTCGTCGATTGTCTCCGTTCAGTACTCACCGATAACTGTATCAGATCATTCAACTGTGATCCTGGACCTTCACTTTGATCATAAGGCTAAGGAATTTAGATTCTGGCGTATTGACCCTCTTTTACTTTCTGATGCAGCCTTTTGTGAGTGTATTTCGGAATCAATTGCATTCTTCTGTGAGACCAACCAAAATGAAGAGACCTCTGCGTCCCTACTCTGGGAAACCCTTAAAGCTTTTCTTAGGGGTAAGATCATCTCGCATACGTCTCATGTTAATAAACTTCGTAGAGCACGCCAAAGAGAACTGGAAGAATCTATCATTAATCTAGACAACCAACTATTTTCCACTCAATCTCCTGATCTATCTAAAGAACGGATGGGGCTCCAAACAGAACTTGACCTTCTCCTAACAAGAGAGGCTGAACGACTCCTTCCACACTCACGAGGGTCTATATATGAACATGGCGATAAAGCTGGCCGTCTCCTGGCCCACCAACTAAAGGCTAGGGTGGCCTCGAACCAAATCACCCAGATTCGGGACGGGTTGGGCTCTCTCACTTCTGACCCGGGAGAGATTAATGACATCTTTAAAACCTACTACTCTCATCTCTACACGTCTGAATCCCCTGATAACTAAGATCAGCTACATACATTTTTGGATAAATTGGATATGCCCAAGATTTAGACTAACGACCAACAGACACTAGATGCCAACCTGCAGCTTGCTGAGATTAAAGAGGCAATACAGTCCATGAATAGTGGCAAATCACCGGGACCTGACGGATACCCGGTAGAATTCTACAAAAAATTCTCAAATCAACTTTCCCCATTATTATTAGATATGTTTAATTTGTCGTACGTCCAAGGCTCACTGCCGCCCACCCTTATGCAAGCCTCTATCTCTCTGATCTTTAAGAAGGGTAAGGACCCGTTGAGCTGTGCATCATATCGCCCAATCTCGCTCCTGTCTGTAGATGTGAAAATACTTGCGAAGATTTTTGCTCGCCGGTTGGAATCTATTATACCCTCCATCATTTCGGAAGATCAGACAGGATTCATAGGGGGGAGGCACTCCTTCACAAATGTCCGAAGACTTCTCAGCGTCATCCACAGCCCGCCTTCTCCTGCTGAACCGGAGGTTGTCATATCTCTTGATGCTGAGAAGGCCTTCGACAGGGTTGAGTGAGCCTATCTGTTTTCTGTCCTTCAACAGCTGGGCTTTGGTCCAGGCCTCGTCTCCTGGGTTAGACTTCTGTACTCTTCTCCTCACTCCTCTTTATGTACGAACACCCAGCGCTCCAAATTCTTTCCTCTTTTTCGCGGGACGCGTCAGGGGTGTCCGCTCTCCCCACTACTATTTGCAATTGCTATCGAGCCATTGTCGATTGCTCTAAAAGCAGAGAGAGGAATTAAGGGGATTCAGAGAGGGGATATCGAACACAGGGTCTCGTTATATGCTGACGACCTCCTTCTGTATGTGCGCGATCCTATAGCTAGTAATCCACACATTCTCTCACTTTTGACCACTTTTGGTTCATTTTCAGGATACAAATTAAACATCCAAAAGAGTGAATGTTTCCCTATCAACCAATTGGCTACAGAATTACCTCCGTTGTCGTTTCCTTTTAGAATATCCAACTCAGGGTTTAAATATCTGGGCATTGCAATCACGCAGTCTTTTAGTGCGCTACGGGAACAAAATCTTACTGTCCTGACGGCAACAGTCAAATCTGACCTGCAGAGGTGGGGCCATCTGGCACTCTCTTTAGCAGGAAGAGTTCAGACAATAAAAATGAATGTACTGCCCAGATATCTATACATCTTCCAATGCCTACCTATTTTTTTGCCTAAATCTTTTTTCACTGCTATTGATAATATTATTTCCTCATTTATTTGGGCTGGTAAACATGCAAGAGCTAGTAGACCATTACTGCAGAGGGACAGGTTCCTGGGTGGGCTTGGTTTACCTAACCTTATGGGTTACTACTGGGCCACAAACACACACAAGATCATGCTCTGGTTCACTTCACCCCAGAGTGACTGGTGTCTTGTGGAGGCCAACTCATGTCGATCCACGTCACTTCAAGCCCTCGCGTGTAGCACTCTGCCCCTTTCCCCCTCACAATTCACATCTAACCCCGTTGTAATTGGCACTTTAAAGATCTGGGCACAAGTTAGACGTCACTTTGGTTGGCTTACTCTTCCTCAAGCAACTCCTGTCTGTAACAACCATCTATTTTTACCAGCCACAATTGACCCCCGATTTTCTCACTTGGAGAGGGAAGGCCTCCGCTGCATAGGGGAGTTATACATTGATAGCCTGTTTGCCAGTTTTGACCAACTACGGGTTGCCTTTAATCTAAGAGGATCTGATTTCTTTAGATACTTTCAACTAAGGGATTTTGCTAAGACCCACTCTCCACAATTCCCTCAATCCCTGCCTCCTTGTACTTAGAGAAAGAACTTTGTCTAGGCGCCATGTCTCTTACTTTTATGATCTTTTTTCTCCGGTTGATGAATCTGCCATTAACAAGATTAGAACTAATTGGGAAAAGGAACTACAGTTCACCTTCTCTGATGACTTTTGGAAGAAGGCCCTGAGAGCCGTTAATTCATCCTCCAGTTGCGCTAGACTCAGCCTAATACAGTTTAAAGTTCTCCATAGACTACATTATAGCAAGGCTAAGCTCTCCAGGATTTATCCAGATATATTGGATGACCGGTGTGATAGATGCTCCCAGGCCCCCTGCGACCTGACTCACATGTTCTGGTCGTGCCCTAAATTATCTAGCTTCTGGCAATCTTTCTTCGAATGTATTTCTGAAATTGTAGGTCTAAAAATCTCTCCATCCCCTCATGTAGCTATTTTCGGTAGGCCCCCAGATGGAATCAACATTACAAACACTCAAACCAATGACATCGCCTTTACCTCCTTGATTGCTCGTAGGAAAATCCTTCTTTTGTGGAAATCTCCTTTACCTCCCTCTTTTAAAATGTGGCTGAGTGATACTATGTCTCTTCTAAAGTTGGAAAAAAATCAAGTTTACTCTCCGGGGTTCCTCAGATAAGTTTTACGCTCATTGGAGGCCACTGATCAGCTATGTAGACCGTCTTCCCCCTGATATGGTGTCGCTGTAGGGATTCTCCCTTTATTTATCCGTCTATAATTCTGATATGATTACTCCCCTGTCCACCACATATGCAGCCCATGTGACATCCCTGGATATGTGTTAGTATGTGTACATGTATGTATGTATGTATGTATGTATGTATGTATGTATGTATGTATGTGCATGTATATGATTGTATCTATCATTTTGTATTGTATTGATGTACTGTTGCCTCAGTGCTCCGGGAGAGGGGTGGTTGGGATGGGTTGGGATGGGGCGGGGTTAAGGGAAAGTGAGTAAGGGTTCTTTTGGGAGGGAAAAAATGAAAATGCCTTAATTGCTGTAATGCACTGTTACACTTTTTTTTTTTTACATGTGAATACAAATATTTAAAAAAAAGAAAGAAAGTGGATCAGTCCAGTTCTGAAGTCTTTACACTGGTTCCTCACTAACACTAAGAAAGTGGATCAGTCCAGTTCTGAAGTCTTTACACTGGTTCCTCAATAACACTAAGAAAGTGGATCAGTCCAGTTCTGAAGTCTTTACACTGGTTCCTCACTAACACTAAGAAAGTGCATCAGTCCAGTTCTGAAGTCTTTACACTGGTTCCTCACTAACACTAAGAAAGTGGACCAGTCCAGTTCTGAAGTCTTTACACTGGTTCCTCTCTAACACTAAGAAAGTGGATCAGTCCAGTTCTGAAGTCTTTCCACTGGTTCCTCACTAACACTAAGAAAGTGGATCAGTCCAGTTCTGAAGTCTTTACACTGGTTCCTCACTAACACTAAGAAAGTGGATCAGTCCAGTTCTGAAGTCTTTACACTGGTTCCTCTCTAACACTAAGAAAGTGGATCAGTCCAGTTCTGAAGTCTTTACACTGGTTCCTCACTGACACTAAGAAAGTGGATCAGTCCAGTTCTGAAGTATTTACACTGGTTCCTCACTAACACTAAGAAAGTGGATCAGTCCAGTTCTGAAGTCTTTACACTGGTTCCTCACTGACACTAAGAAAGTGGATCAGTCCAGTTCTGAAGTCTTTACACTGGTTCCTCACTGACACTAAGAAAGTGGATCAGTCCAGTTCTGAAGTCTTTACACTGGCTTCCTGTCTGTCAAAGAACTGATTTCAAAATACTGGTTTAGGCCCAAAATACATTTCTGATCTCCTGCTAAATGATGAACCATCCAGAACTCTCAGGTCTTCAGGGACTGGTCAGCTTTCTGTCCCCAGAGTCAGAACTAAACAGCAGGTCCGCTGCAGCTCTGACTACTTTTAAATCCAGGCTGAAGACTTATCTTTTTGCCGCTGCTTTTAATTGAACTATTCACATCTTAAACTGCACTGTAACTTTTATCCATGTATTTTATATATTAGCTTGTTTTATGTTTATTGTATTATCTTAGATTTTTAAAGACTTTATAATATGATTCTGCTACACTACTGCTCTTAATGTTTTTCATTTTTGTGAAGCACTTTGAATTGTCTTATGTTGAAAGCTGCTATATAAATGACTTGCCTTGCCTAAAAGAAACATGTGAATGTGATCCAATTCCACAAACAGTTGACTCGCTGAATATGCATGCATATCCTTGTATCTGCCGACAAACACAAAATGGATAGTAATCTAAGCGTGTCCACAGGTTCCGCTCTTCATCCCGGTGGTTTTCTGCCTCACCTGTTTCTTCATGGTCTTCCTGTCTCTGTACTCGGACCCGGTCAACACAGGGATTGGATTTGCCATTTCCCTCACTGGCATCCCCGCCTACTACATCTTCATTTACTTTAACCATAGACCAAAGTGGCTTCAGAGGGCATTAGGTGAGTCATAACTGAAACATGTTAATGGAACTTCACATCCAACAGAAAAATGATGAAAATAAATGGATCAGACTATTTTATTTTTCTCCAAGTGATACTATTTTTTTTAAAGTAGTAGGTCAGGAAATGTTTGCTGATAGTATCTTATTCCCAGATAGTCATAACCGTGTAAATGTTCTTTGTGAGCTCTTTTGTTTTTCCATCACACATTGTGTTTAGGTTAATGTGTCAAATATTTCCCCTTGTATAAACCAGAGATGTGTGTGTGATTGCCTTTGTGTCTCCAGACTGCTTCAACAGAACCCTGCAGATCCTCCTGGTGGTGGTCCCCGCTGAGCAATAACACCTCACAACTACACCCCCCCCCCCCCCCCCCCCCTTCAGATCACTCAATACTGAGCTGAACTCAGTCTCTGCATTGACAATTGTTTAAAGTTCCAAGTATGTATCTGCTGAATGTGAGTTTATAAAATGCGTTTTGATAAAGAATAATGTTTTATGCTGAAAGAAGTCAAATTCATTTTATATCTCTGTTTCATTGTTTGTGTGAGCATTGTGACATGTTAATGAATATATATAGTTAAAGTACAAAAATTAAAAGTAGTCCTTGTGCAGATTGGTCCATTTCACAATAATATATATGATATGTTTTATAATGATTGATCATTAAAGTATTCTCAAAGCTGGTAAAGGTGCAGCTAGTTTGAATGACTGCAGGGTAAAGTAGCTTGTGAATTTACTCCAGGTGGAACTAAAGTCTGATTTAACACTTGATTATGTTTCACATCATTCATCCACATCTGTGAAGTAACTAAAGGTATTCAATAAATGTAGTGGAGTAAAAGTACACCATTTCAATCTGAACTGTAGTGGAGTAAAAGTACAATGTAGCAACACATTTAAATAGTCAAGTAAGTCCCTCAACATTTTACTTAAGTCAACTTGAGTAAAGCTACTTAGTTACTTGACATCAATGACAAATAGTGGGAACCAAATTGTTAAAGCTCAAGTTTTATGTGCCGTAGTAAACCACAGGTTTTTCTCCAGAGACACATATATATATATATATATATATAATATTACCCTTTTATTTATGTCAGATTGGTGTGTCCTTCTTTCAGCCAGTTTGCAGATGCCCCCCCCCATAACTATGACCTTTGCCCTTTGATTTAGATGTTAATATGACTTTCCAACACTTCCAACCCAATGAGGACTGTGCTCCTGTTGTAGTCCACTCACATTTCATATCAGCCTGTCAGCAGCATCACCTCGCTCCCTCCTGCATCCCCAATGAAGTGCTTTGGCCCTGTGCTGCGTGCTGTGTGTTTGTGTGTGTGTGTGTGTGTGTGTGTGTGTGTGTGTGTGTGTGTGTGTGTGTGTGTGTGTGTGTGTGTGTGTGTGTGTGTGTGTGTGTGTGTGTGTGTGTGTGTGTGTGTGTGTGTGTGTGTGTGTGGTGTGTGTGTGTGTGTGTGTGTGTGTGTGTGTGAGTGAGTGAGAGTGTGTGTGTGAGAGTGTGTGTGTGTGTGTGTGAGAGAGTGTGTGAGTCTGGCTGCAGTCTGCTGATGTGGCTGCTCTCCATTTCTCCCGGGTGGGATTTGCAGGTAATCTGTCTGTGTAACCGCTGCCCTGTGGCACACTGCATTCCCTCTCAGTGTTGTAAATTGAGGGCTTTTATTGCTGATGAGAGGATGGCATGAAGGAGACAAAATGCCCCAGAGCTTCCACTTTAGCGCTGAGCCATAAAAAGCTGGGTTAAACTCAGCTAGTGTTGTGTTCAAAATTCCAATAAAGACAGACAACTTCTAAGTTTAACTATTTATTATGAGAGAGCAAAAGATATATATTACTTGGCCAAGGACTCCGTCACGTCATAGAAACTACAGGCAGCAGAGCTGTAATCTGTAACCACCATATCCGTAAAGAGCCTCGAACCTTGTGCGTGCATACATTTTGATTACACCGGGCGTTGCCCGTACATTTATGATTGGTCAAGACTAGCTGAAGAGATACTATGGTTTAGACTTGGTTCTTTTTGGTTGGTGCGCAGACTTTGAAAAAAGTCTCTTGGCAACACGATCCTCCAATCAGCATTCGGCCGGCCTGTGGAAGTCCCTCCCTACTCTGGCACCATCATACGTAATTTGTTTTCGCTAACGTTTCTACAGAAAAAGTGGAATCTTCATAAGGCTGCTTCCTAGCTATGTGTGGGAGCGGAGCTCACCCAAAGCTCAAGGCTGGAGTGATGTCCTGTTTATGAATAACTCTTTGAATTCTTCCAGCGTCTGCACCTGACCTTGCTATATTAGTATTGCAAGCTGAAAACATTCTTCTGACTATTCCCCTCGTTGGTATCTAATCCATCAGAACCTGGGATTAGTGATTGTGTCTATTTCTTTTAGTCATAGCAATCTCATGAGCACAATAAGCATATCATGTAATAATAAGAATCAATCTTGTAATGTTATATAAAAATAGACTCCACAAATCCCTCCTTTCACACCTTTTAAGGTCTATCTATGTCTATTTTTCTTTTTACTGCGTCTCTGGTGTAATTTATGAATCTCTGCTGGTTATAGTAGATATAATTCTCTCCATCCACATCCTTGTTGATTGTGGGACAGAGGAATGTTGATTCAAAACCTGCTGATATTTGGTTTATATCTTTAAACTCATCAGGAGGCACCCTAATGCTGTCTTTAGCTTAACCATTTAGTTCTGCTGTCTGTGGGGTGTTCTGCGAGTATGGTTAATTTGAGATTGAGTTACAGCACTTTGATTGTTCATAAGATATTCTAGTACCACTACCATTTCATACTTTCACATGTCAAACACATGCTCTTTCATTTACACTTTTGGCTTTAATCTCACATTCTCTTCATCTTCATTTTCTGTTTAAACCACGTGTATGTCTTTTCTTATCTCTGTCAATTATAAATGGTGTGCTTATTATTTCTAATGTTAATATTTTCTAAATTAATTGTAGACCTCCTATCTGCCAGTGCAGCTTCAGAATATTAATACTTGGACAGTGCCAACAATATTAAACTTCAACATCTTTAGGTGAACTAAATAACATATTTCAATAGCTCTGAATTTCTGACAAGCATCTGTGTTATTCTTAAATCAAATTCTTGAAATTCTATTTAAAATCTAAATATAATAATGAACTGCTAATGTTTCTGGTAAAGAAACACACACTAATGTTATGGATTCAATAACAACTAAAATCATGATACTGTCAAAGAGAGCAAAATATTCACTTGGCCAAGGACTCTGTGACGTCATAGAAATCACAGACAGCAAAGCTGCAATCTGTCAGTCTATTTCCGGACAAGAGCCTCGAACCTCGTGCGTACATACATACATTTTTATTACACAGGGTGTTGCCCCACATTTATGATTAGTCAAGACTAGCTGACTTTGGTAGGTGCACAGACTTAGAAAAAAGTCTCTTGGCAACACGATCCTCCAATCAGCATTCGGCCGGCCTGTGGAAGTCCCTCCCTACTCTGGCACCATTCATCCATCCATCCATCTTCTCCCGCTTATCCGTGGTCGGGTCGCGGGGGTAGCAGTTCTAGTAGAGAGCCCCAAACTTTCCTTTCCTTGGCCACATCAACCAGCTCTGACTGGGGGATCCCAAGGCGCTCCCAGGCCAGCGAAGAGATATAATCCATCCACCTGGTCCTAGATCTACCCCTTGGTCTCTTCCCAGCTGGAGGCGTCCAGGTGGCATCCTAACAAGGTGCCCGAACCACCTCAACTGGCTCCTTTCGACGCGAAGGAGGAGCGGTTCAACTCCGAGTCCCTCCCTGATGACCGAACTTCTCACCTTATCCCTAAGGGAGACGCCAGCCACCCTGCGGAGAAAACCCATCTCGACCGCTAGTATCCGCGATCTCGTTCTTTCGGTCATGACCCATCCTTCATGACCATAGGTGAGGGTAGGAACGAAAATGGCCCGGTAGACAGAGAGCTTTGCCTTCTGGCTCAGCTCCCTTTTCATCACAACGGTGCGGTAAAGCGACTGCAGTACCGCTCCCGCTGCTCCGATTCTCCGGCCCATCTCAAGCTCCATTGTTCCCTCACTCGAGAACAAGACCCCGAGATACTTGAACTCCTTCAATTGGGGTAAGGACTCATTCCCTACCTGGAGTGGACAGTCCATCGGTTTCCTGCTGAGAACCATGGCCTCAGATTTGGAGGTGCTGATCCCCTCCCAGCCGCTTCACACTCGGTTGCGAACCGATTCAGTGAGTGCTGAAGGTCGCAGACCGATGAAGCCATTAGAACCACATCATCTGCAAAAAGCAGTGGTGCAATCCTTAGTCCACCGAACTGCAGACCTCCTCCCCCATGACTACGCCTCGAAATCCGATCCATGTATATTACAAACAGGATTGGTGACAAAGCGCAGCCCTGGCGGAGGCCAACTCCTCACCGAAAATGGGTCCGACTTACTGCCGAGGACCCGGACACAGCTCTCGCTTTGGGAGTACAGAGATTGGATGGCCCTGAGTAGAGACCCCCTCACCCCATACTCCCGCAGCACCTCCCATAGTAACTCCCTGGGAACTCGGTCATACGCCTTCTCCAAGTCTACAAAACACATGTAGACCGGATAAGCGTACTCCCAGGCCCTCTCCAGGATCCTTGCGAGAGTAAAAAGCTGATCCATCGTTTCACGACCAGGACGGAATCCGCATTGTTCCTCCTCAATCTGAGGTTCGACAATCGGCCTGACCCTCCTTTCGAGTACCTTAGAGTAAACTTTCCCGGGGAGGCTGAGTAGTGTGATGCCTCTGTAATTGGCACACACCCTCTGATCCCCCTTTTTGAAAAGGGGAACCACCATCCCGGTCTGCCACTCCTTCGGTACTGTTTCCGACTTCCACGCAACGTTGATGAGACGTGTCAACCATGACAGTCCCTCAACACCCAGAGCCTTCAGCATTTCTGGGTGGATATCATCCACCCCCGGGGCTTTGCCACTGTGGAGTTGTTTGACGACCTCAGTGACCTCCCCCCGGGAGATTGGTGTTGATCCCCCGTCATACTCCAGCTCTGCCTCTAACATAGAGGGCAGAGTTGTCGGGTTCAGGAGTTCCTCAAAGTGTTCCTTCCAACGCCCTAACACTCCATCAGTTGAGGTCAACAACGTCCCATCCTTACTGTACACAGCTTGGATGGTTCCCTGCTTCCCCCTCCTGAGGTGTCGGACAGTTTTCCAGAACAACTTTGGTGCCGCCCGAAAGTCCTTTTCCATGTCTTCTCCGAACTTCTCCCACACCAGCTGCTTTGCCTCGGCCACGGCTGAGGCTGCTGCCCTTCGGGCCTGTCAGTACCTTGCAACTGCCTCGGGAGTCCCCCGGATAACAAATCCCTGAAGGCCTCCTTCTTCAGTCGGACCGCTTCCCTGACCACCGGTGTCCACCAGAAGGTTCGAGGGTTACTGCCCCTTGAGGCACCTAAGACCTTGAGACCACAGCTCCCCGCCGCAGCTTCGGCTTTGAACACCGACCACTCTGGTTCAATGTCCCCAACCTCCACAGGAATGCCCGAAAAGCTCCGCCGGAGGTGTGAGTTGAAGGCCTCCTGAACTTGGGCCTCCTCCAGACGTTCCCAGTTCACCCAAACTACACGTTTGGACTTACCAGGTCTATCCAGAGGCTTCCCCCGCCACTCGACCCAACTCACCACCAGATGGTGATCAGTTGACAACTCCGCCCCTCTCTTTACCCGAGTGTCCAAAACATACGGCCTCAGGTCCGATGATACGATAACAAAATCGATCATGGACCTTCTGCCTAGGGTGCTCTGGTACCACGTACACTTATGAGCATCCTTATGTTCGAACATGGTGTTTGTTATGGCCAATCCATGACTAGCACAGAAGTCCAGTAACAAACCACCACTCCGGTTCAGATCAGGGGGCCGTTCCTCCCAATCACGCACCTCCAAGTGTCTCCATCATTGCCCACATGTGCGTTGAAGTCTCCCAGCAAGATTAAAGAGTCCCCTTCAGGAGCCCCATACAGGACTCTTTCCAGGGTCTCCAAGAAGGCCGTATACTCCAAACTGCTGTTTGGTGCATAAGCACACACAACAGTCAGAGTTTTCCCCCCTAAAACCCGCAGGCGTAGGGAGGTGATCCTCTCATCCACTAGGGTAAACTCCAACAACGAAGCACCCAACCGGGGATTTGTGAGTATCCCCACACTCGCCCGGCACCTCACACCTTGAGCAACTCCGGAGAAGAATAGAGTCCAACCCCTATCCAGAAGTAAGGTTCCAGAGCCGACGCTGTGCGTAGAGGTGAGCCCAACCAGATCCAACTGGTAACGCTCCACCTCCCGCACAAGCTCCGGCTCCTTCCCCCCCAGAGAGGTGACGTTCCACGTCCCCAAAGCCAGCTTCTGTCGCCCGGGTCTGGTCCGTCGAGACTCTCTGCTTTCACTGCCACCCTTCTGGCAGCGCACCCGACCCCATCGCTGTTTCCCGTATGTGGTGGGCCCGCGGGACGTAGAAGCGGAGGTGTTGCCCACGTTGCCTTTTCGGGCTGTACCCGGCCGGGCTCCGTGGCAAGCCCGGCCACCAGACGCTCGCTGACAAGTCCTCCTTCTTGGCCTGGCTCCAGAAGGGGACCCCGGGCTTCCTCTGGGCCGGGTATCCTCACTTCTTGTTTTTTCTTTCATGAGGTCTTTTTGAACCAATCTTAGTCTGGCCCCTTGCCTGAGACCAATTTGCCATGGGAGACCCTACCAGGAACACAAGGTTCCAGACAACACAGCCCCCAGGTTCATCAGGGCACACAAACCTCTCTACCACGGTAAGGTGCTGGTTCTTCAGAGAGGTGGCACCATCATACGTAATTTGTTTTTTCTGAAGCTTTCTGCAGATATATACTGAAATCTTCATAATGCTGCTTCCTAGCTTTGTGTGGGAGCTCAAGGCCGGAGCGATGTCCTGTTTATGAATAACTCTTTGTATTCTGCCAGTGTCTGCACCTGACCTTGCTACTCTGTTATTGCAGGCTAAAACTTTCTTATGAGACTTTTCCCTTTGTTTTCCTATCCAATCCATCAAACCTTGGGATTGGTGATCTTGTCTATTTATTTTATAGTCATAGCAATCTCATGAGCACAATAAGCATATAATGTAATAATAACAATCCCTCTGGTAATGTTATATAAAAATAGACTCCACAACAGACTATAGCACCCCTTGCTGTTAAATACCGACTATGTGCAATATGTGCACTACAAAACAAATCCATGCATTGGTTTCACTGTAAGCAACTCCTCTGTCACTTCAAACTTGTCATCAACACCACGGACATATATTGCGAGCTGAGCGGTGTCAGTGATGTCCGTGCTCTCATCAAAAGCCACAGAGTATGCACGGAAAAGTTTGGCTTTTCAGACAGGCTGATGTTGCTAAACTGACCCTTCTTTTCCGGACAGACTATACTTGCAGCCTGCAACATGCATTTTTATACAAACTCGCCTTCCGTAAACAGCTTTCCCGCCTTAGCAATCATCCCACTCACCACATAGCTAGCTTCGACTGCTAAATCAGCCTCATTGCTTCCTTTCTTGAAGAGATTTTGTTGCTTCCATAGAATATTGTTTAGCTCTGTGACACTTTTCTCTCTCTCGTCTCCCAGGTATTTTGCATACTCTGCATGTTTAGTTGAGTAGTGACGTTATACTCCTTGTATGTATGCATATAAGGCACGTTACGTTTCCCCTGTACTCGACAACATTTTTTCAGTCTCCCACTTCTCCTGACATTTTCTGTGGTCATCATCGACTTTTCTTTTCCCTGAAAGTTTTGATGAAGACATGACTGGGCGATATATTTTCCTTCCACTCTGTGTCACTCTTGGATCATTCTGTGATTGATTCTGCTGTGTTCCATCGGAGGGGGGAGGCTGCCAGCAGCGGAATCAATCAACAAAAAAAAATTTAAATCTAAAAGCGCAAACGCGCGGGCCAGATTAACACTATTACATGATATCAACAACGGGGCCATGACAAACTGGAGTCTGAGACACCTGATCTAGAGAATTCGAACAGCTCTTATCATGGCTGCCACTGAAGTACTTCCGGGTAATTTCACTCCGTTAGGAAGGTTCCTAAGCTAAACTGACAATTCAACCGCAGATGAAGTAAACAATAAAGGGAACAGAAGAAGAATACAAACAGGGGCTGCAGTCGAATAGTCTATTTAGCTTAGGAGCCGCAGCATTTGCCGTCACTCAACAGTCGGCCGTTCACGGAAACAACCGATTATGACCGAGAAATGATATCATGAAAGTTACGGTGCTTATTAAGCATTTTAAAACGTATGTGGTAAGTTGCCAAAGTGCTTTGTTTTGAACGTTCATCGGTATTATAATCAAAAAGAGAAATATGAACGTTAGTTTTTACTGAAATTATCAAATAAAGTCAACATTTCAGTCTTTACTGAGCTGTGTGGAGTTTGTTCAACTTTCAAAAGATGTTTGAATGGTGATATACACAGTGATAGAGGTTAAGGACTAACGTTTATAATAAATACATTTGTATTGATTTTAAGATCTTTTCATAGTTCATACAATCATACGTATTGGGATCATTTGTATTAATGTGGACCGGAGGGAGAGGGTGACGAGCATAAGTTTCACTTTCCTTTTTTATTTCAATTCCAACTTTGGTCATGAAGAATATGTTTCTCTGTTGTCCACGTTCATAAAGCATAAAGCAACAGCTTCAGAGCACGGTGCAGAGTCTCTAGATGAGTTTACAGGAGTCCCCTGTTCTTATTATACATCCATGTTGTAGTCCGCTGTATAGACAACTGTAGTTTCCATAGTTTCCCCACAGCAGCAGACGCACATTCATGACGTCTGCTGGCGCATCATAAACACGTCGGATAGTGAAAGTGCAGTCGGATTCTCTAAAGTACCGCAGTCTCTTCTCCTAAATCCTTTTGAATTCTCCTATCCACTATCCCTTAGCCCCGTGACGTTTCACTCAGAGGTCAAGGAATAGACGATAGGGTTAGAATTTAGGAGCTGATTTTTGGATTATCCGACCGCAACCAGGAAGTAAACACTAACAGGAACAGAAGAAGAATACAAACAGGAAGTAAACAAAAAGGGAACAGAAGAAGAATACAGACAGGAAGTAAACACTAACAGGAACAGAAGAAGAATACAGACAGGAAGTAAACAATAAAGGGAACAGAGTCGAAGTACGTCTTTAGCAAGGCGGTGAGAGATGCTAAACGACAATACTCTGAGAAACTCCAACACCAGTTCTCAGCTAACGACTCTGCTTCTGTATGGCGTGGTTTTACATTACATTACATTACATTGCATTTAGCTGACGCTTTTATCCAAAGCGACTTACAATAAGTACATTCGACCAGGAAGACACAACCTTGAAGAAAACAGAATCATAAAGTACATCAGGTTTCATAGAGCCAAACATTTCAAGTGCTACTCAACTGGCTTTAGGTAAGCCAGCCCTTTATTAGTATAAAAGTGCTTCGTTAATAGTTCTAACGCTCGAAGTGGAGTCGAAAGAGATGAGTTTTCAGTTTGCGCCGGAAGATGTGCAAGCTATCTGCCGTCCTGATGTCAATGGGGAGCTCATTCCACCATTTTGGAGCCAGGACAGCAAACCCACGTGTTTTCGCCGATGGGAACTTGGGTCCCCCTCGCAGCGAGGGCGCAACGAGTCGTTTGGCTGATGCAGAGCGTAGTGCACGCGCTGGGGTGTACGGTTTAACCATGTCCTGGATGTAGGAAGGGCCAGATCCATTCGCAGCATGGTAAGCAAGTACCAGTGTCTTGAAGTGGATTCTAGCAGTTACCGGAAGCCAGTGAAGGGAGCGGAGGAGCGGAGTGGTGTGGGAGAATTTAGGAAGGTTGAAGACCAGACGAGCCACTGCATTCTGGATGAGCTGCAGAGGTCGGATGGCACATGCAGGTAGACCAGCCAGGAGGGAGTTGCAGTAGTCTAGGCGTGAGATGACGAGAGCCTGGACCAGAACCTGAGTCGCTTTCTGAGTCAGCTGGGGACGTATCTTCCTGATGTTGTAAAGCGTGTATCTGCAGCAACGGGTTGTAGCAGCGATGTTTGCAGTGAAGGACAGGTTGTTATCTAGGATCACACCCAGATTCCTTGCAGTCTGAGTCGGGGAAACAACTGAGGTGCCGATGTTGATTGTTAGGTCAAGAGTGGGACAATCTTTTCCCGGGAGGAAGAGCAGCTCAGTCTTGTCAAGGTTGAGCTTGAGGTGGTGAGCAGACATCCACTGAGAGATGTCAGCTAGACAAGCAGAGATGCGTGCAACGACCTGGGTCGTTGCGTGGTCTAAGGCCCCGTCCACACGGAGACGATATCAGTTGAATCTGGACCCCCTGCAGTTCACCTACAGAGCCAACAGGTATGTGGACGACGCTGTCAACATGGCCTTTCACTTCCTCCTCCAGCACCTGGACACAGCAGGAACCTACGCCAGGATCCTGTTTGTGGACTTCAACTCTGCCTTCAACACCATCATCCCGGCACTGCTGCAGGACAAGCTCTCCCAGCTGCACGTGCCCGATTCCACCTGCAGGTGGATCACAGACTTCCTGTCTGACAGGAAGCAGCACGTGAGGCTGGGGAAACACCTCTCTGACCCCCGGACCATCAGCACCGGTGCCCCTCAAGGCTACGTTCTTTCCCCTCTGCTCTTCTCCCTGTACACCAACAGCTGCACCTCCAGTCACCAGTCTGTCAAGCTCCTGAAGTTCAGACGACACTACCCTCATCGGACTCATCTCTGGTGGGGACGAGTCTGCCTACAGGTGGGAGATGGACCATCTGGTGACCTGGTGCAGGGACAACCACCTGGAGCTTAATGCTCTAAAGACAGTGGAGATGGTTATGGACTTCAGGAAGAACGCAGCCCCACCCACCCCCGCCCCCATCACTCTGTGTGACTCCCCAGTAACTGCTGTGGAGTCTTTCTGCTTCCTGGGCACCATCATCGCCCAGAACCTCAAATGGGAGCAGAATATCTGCTCCCTCATCAAAAAAGCCCAGCAGAGGATGTTCTTCCTGAGGCAGCTGAAGAAATTCAACCTGCCAAAGACGATGATGGTGAACTTCTACACCTCCATCATGGAGTCCATCCTCACCTTCTCCATCACCATCTGGTACGTTACAGCCACAGACAAGGATAGGGGCCGGCTGCAGCGTGTCATCCGCTCTGCAGAGAAGGTGATCGGCTGCAATCTGCCATCCCTCAACAACCTGCACACTTCCAGGACCCTGAGGCAGGCAGGGAAGATAGTGGCCGACCCCTCCCACCCATGACACAAACTGTTCACCCCCCTCCCCTCTGGCAGGAGGCTGCGTTCCATCAGGACCAAAACCTCTCGCCACCTGAACAGTTTCTTCCCCTCCGCTACCGGCCTCTTAAACAAGGCCCGGTCCCCCCCCACTGACACTTACCTCAGCCACAATGCAGACTCTATGCATTACATTAATGCACACACAATGTACACTATATCTGTTTTCTTGTCCTTTTTATTGCTGCCGATTTGTATTCATATTTTATTCCTTTTTTCATTCCATTCCATTTCAATGTAAATACTGTTATATTTTACTATATCTTTATTATATTTTGTATAGTTCCCTACCTGTGTTTTAATTCATGTTTTATTTTTATTTTATGTATGCACCATGACGTCAAGTCAAATTCCTCGTATGTGTAAACCTACCTGGTAATAAACCTGTTTCTGATTCTGATTAAGAAGCTTCATGTGGATTTTGTGAAACTTGTTTGAATGACAGTGTCAAACATTAACAATAATAATACTAATACTAATAATTTTGAGTGGTTCAACATGTTGTATTTGTTCTGTAAATGTAGCTTTTTCAACAGTAAAGATAAAGCTACAAGAACCCCTAAAGTAATTGTGTGGCATCTAACTGTGTGTGCTACAGTACACAGTCCACAGTCTCCCCTTCCTCTCTTTTCCTGTTCATCCTCTCCTCTTCCTTTCCTCTTCTGAGCTGCCATTTGCATCTTCTCTACTTTCCCTCTACTTTTCATCCCCTCATTTCATCTCCTCGTCCTCCTTTCCTCTTCATCTCCTCCTCTTCTTTTCATCTCCTCTTCCTCTTCGCTTGCTCCCTTCTCCTCAGTTTGTGCAGCCCCTCCAGACCTTCCAGACCTTTTACTTATTATCCAAACACACACCATTTCTCCATTCTCCTCCCAGGAGTCCTGTTCAGATGCAGTTCTCTGGGCGGCCACATGGGGATGCTGCAGTGCTTCATAATTATTTTTAAACGACTGTTAAAAGCACAGAACAGTACACTACAATGAAAAACACCAAACGTTCAACGGCCAAACCAGGTTTAAAATGAGGATGAAGATAAAATATTTTTTGTGGGTGAGCAGAGTTAAAAACCACAAATCAAAATAAAAGTTAACAAAATGTTTATTGTACTAAAAGGTGAATAAACAGACGACAGAATCACACCTAAGAAAGAGGTCCTCATTGTGTCCATAATGTATTTGGTAAAGGACAGTCTGGTGTTAAAGGAGATGAGAAAGGAAGCGCTGAAGACCTTCCCCTAGAGCAGGGGTCGGCAAACCTTTTGATATGAAGTGCCATTTAAAAAATCAGTGTGCCAAATCCACATTAAGATCACTATGACTCGCGCATGCATGCACGTGCACGGTTGTGTTATGACCACCCACACAGAAAGATATGGACACAAGATGTGTGCAAATGTATTTAGTTTCCTATCCATGTGGACATGATTTAAGTGTGGGGGGGACCTAACCTCCTCAAGGGGGGTCCGGGGGGCATGCTCTAAATATTGAAGTTAAAAGCATCAATCTGGTGCACTTTGAGAGCAACATTCAGAGATCTATGGATACATCTCTCAACACCCATATGAAACAGAACTGTAAGCAGATTTTATTTTCTTCATGGATATTTTACGAATCACTCCCCTTTCAAACTGTATTCTTGTTTATTAATAACAACTTCTTTTTTTTACTGCCATATAGTATTTTGTACCTGTTTTTCATTTATTCTCTTATTTTTTTTAGACAGAACCTCTCATTCTGTCAGGAGAGGGCTGTCGGACTGTCCTCCACCTGGTTGAGAAAAAAG
>NW_022991731.1:0-35062 GCF_902827175.1 Gymnodraco acuticeps | reverse complement strand
CTGACAGACGGGAGAGAGATCTCTCGTTTGGAGGAAGAGAAAAACATCAGACGAATTTTTTGCAGTTGGCGACACTAAAACTGCAATATAATGTTTATGTAGCATAATACATATGACATATCTTTTTTAAATGTCTCCAGTACAGATAGAAAGACCGATAACGTCGGAGCTTAACGGTACCACGGTCTCTAATAATTCAGCCCCGGGGCCCGTTTAATACCGGGGCTCGGTACCCATCCCCACTTATCTTCCTGCAGCTCAATGTGACGCTCCTAAACGCTTGTTTCATCCAAAACTCAGTCACATTTTCCATCAGACTTTCGTCGCTAAAACACTCATAACATTTCATATAATTCTGTATTAAAATGTATCAAATGCTCTTAAATCAAACTTGGTGAACCCTTCAGAAACCTAATGGAATATCTAAAACATTTACTATATTAAATAATATCTTTAAATGTATTTGAACAACTATAAACTATGGAAAGACTTCAGTGAGAGGCACATTGTGACATTTATTCTCTCTGACACATGCAACATCATGTCTTGTCTCACACACACACACACACTCTTTCATTGTCTTGGTTTTGACAGCTCCTTTCGCTCTAACACACTCCTGACGTCACGTGACTTGAATTTTGAATTGAAGCCATCCCTTATAGATACTATCTCTTTACGTATTAGTGATGGCATTTCCGGATCATTTGGCTCGGCTCTTTCGGCTCCCAAACGGCTCTTCATGTTACCACAGTTCACCACGGAGCCTCAGTTTCACCGCTGCGAGGCTCCGGCGCTCGCAGTTCACGCTCGTGCTCCACTAGCACCGTCAAGGCTCGCCGGCAGTACACTTTCCGTCACAGGAACACGCTTTGCTGGCGTTGAAAATAATCCCACCAGACTCCTTTGCCCCTCCAACAGATGGATGTCCGTGTCCTTTTTGTCATTTCAAGCGATACAAACTCGACGGCAAGACGCCCCCCTGGCCGAAACGCTGGTTCTGCCTGTGTCTACAGCCTTTAAATCTTTATTTCATTGTCTTGTTGATATTGTGTCCTTCAGGTTCTGTGGCACCTCGATATCTTCAGACGTAGTTTCCGTCAGCTCACCATTCACAAGTGCATGGAGGACTCGTGCATTTTCTGTGCTCTGAAGGTGAGAATCCTTAAGACCCTTAAAACTGACCCCAGAGCAGCTTCCTGTTTCTAACTCCCTCTCTGTCTCTTTGTCTGTATCTTTAGAGCATCTTTGCCCAGTTTCAGTACAGCAGTGAGAAAGTATTACCGTCCGACGCTCTGCGCAGTGCGCTTGCCAAAACCTTCCAGGACGAGCAGAGGTTTCAGATGGGCATCATGGACGACGCTGCAGAGTGCTTTGTAAGACCACACTGTAAAATCACTCGGGGGTGAATTCTTTTGAAGGGTTGTGCATCCGCTTAACCTGCAAACATTTGACAAAAATACATTTCCTGTAACGGTACATTGAGGTGTTTTGGTGTAACCAGATGTAATGTTTCTGTTCCTGCAGGAGAACATCTTGATGAGGATTCACTTCCACATCTCAGACGAGACCAAAGAAGACATCTGCACCGCCCGACACTGCATCCCCCACCAGAAGTTCGCCATGATGCTTTATGAACAGGTGAGATGGAGACAGGTTAACCAACCATTGCATCATCATTACCCATTCATCTGGTTTTATACATCTATTAGTGTTACATCTCTATTTTCATCCCGTTTCTTTTCCATATTGATTTTGATATAAAAACACTTTTTCAAGTTTAATTGTCAGATGTGATGTTAACCTGGTGTGTGTGTGTGTGTGTGTGTGTGTGCGTGTGTGTCTCAGTGTGTGTGCAGCAGCTGTGGAGCGTCCTCAGATCCTCTGCCCTTCATTCAAATGGTCCACTACATCTCCACCACCTCCCTGTGGTAAGTGTGTGTGTGTGTGTGTGAGACTATAAGTAGCTTTCATCTCAGAAGAAGTAAGTTGAGGCCACACATACACATTCCTGTCGCTAGGTTACATTTCGGGGTCACCAAGGCAACCCACTAATTGCTCTCTTCATCTTCACAGACGCACACACACAGAGGTGATTTGTTGGGATTGTGCTTTAACTCTTATTCACATTAGTGTTTTGTATACACACAGGAAGTGCGTCAACAATTGTGCAACCATAACAGAAAGGGGGAGGGGGTGTTGAAACGTTTTGCCACCTTAATGTCAAGAGCTGTGGCTTTTTTCTGTGATTTGAATAGAAAAAAATAAATGACATGACTCAAAAGTGTCATAAACTGCAGCTATGAAAATCACATCTCTCCTCTTCCCTCTTCATCATCCTCCTCCCTCCTTTTTCCACCTCTTTCCTCCATTCTCCATCCCTTCCTTGCCCGCCCCTCTTCTCCTCCCCCTCCTCAGTAACCAGGCAGTGAAGATGTTAGAGTCGAGGGAGAAAGCCACTCCTGGTATGTTTGGTGAGCTGCTGCGTAATGCCAGCATGGGAGACCTGCGCAGCTGTCCTGTAAGAAACACCACATTAAAAACACTACAATAAACACCAAAACAATACTCTTCACAGTTTGTTTTTTCCCACAGAAATAGAGAGGCGAAGTCCCGCCCATCTACTTCCGACCCATGGGACCTTATTTGGGAAAAATTATGTATTGAAGTCAATGGAGAGAGAAAAGTTATCTTTTGATCCCGTTTGAATTGTGCCACGAATTACACATATGATGTTTGTCACTTAAAAAATAATTTCCATGTCAAAAAAGTCACAGTTTGTCGTAAAACTGTTGAAATATAAGACTATGAAAAATACGCAACTAGAAAGACTACAAATCCCAGAATCCCGGTCCCGCATGCTGGCTCTTACGAACCGACTAACTCCCCTTGTGTGTATGCACAGCTCTCAACGTGCCCAGACTTGGAGTGATTTTCACCTCTTTTAATACTTTTTGCCTCATTCTGAAAGAAAGAAGTGAAATGTTTCAACGTGACGGCCGTCTTGGTGTGTGGTGCGAGACGGGAGATGTAGGTCATTGAGCGGTTCACACAAAAAGTGTTACTTCAGTTTTACGACACATTTTTATTTTTTTGACTGGCAAAATTATCTTTTAAATTGACAAACATCATATGTGTAATTCGTGGCACAATTCAAACGGGATCGAAAGATAATCTTTCTCTCTCCATTGACTTCAATACATACTTTTTTCCGAAATACGGTCCCATGGAGCTCCCCCGGAAAGGGAGGGACTTCGCCTCTATATAACATAAATAGGACATACATGGAGATGCTTACTGCACCTGTTGTACATCAGGGTTAATCATACATGCCCTCCTTGGAAACCAGAAGGACATACGATTTCTTGATGCTATCGATTTTCATAACGTACTAACATTATCAACATATTACAGACATTATCACTCCCCCTCATTGGCAACATGGTCGCACAATACCTGAACCATTATGATAGTAAGAACCAGTGATTTAAAACTGTGAAGAGTAAAGCACTGGTTCTTACCAAGTATCGCTCCTCCTCCTCCTCCTCCTCCTCCTCCTCCTCCTCCTCCTCCTCCTCCTCCTCCTCCTCCTCCTCCTCCTCCTCCTCCTCCTCCTCCTCAGAGGCTTGTGGCCAGCAGCTCCGTATCGCCCGGGTCCTCCTCAACAGTCCGGAGATCATCACCATCGGCCTGGTTTGGGACTCGGAGCAGTCGGACCTGGCCGAGGACGTCATCCACACCCTGGGGACCTGCCTGCACCTCGGAGATGTACGGAGGACTTTGAACACACACACACACACACACACACACACACACACACATCGGAGCAGGAGATATTAATATGTGGTGCTTTAGAATTGTTGTTTTGTTTCCACCATTTTACTCTGTAGCACTTTGAGTTTTGTTTTCTCAAATGAAAAGTGTGCTTATAAATCAAATTGATTATTATTATAATATATTGAGATGAGGAGGGAGGCAAGGGAACGAGAGAGGAGACAGGGGAATGTATGCAGGCTTTTTAAACACACACAGCTGGAAACGAGAAGGAGTATTGAATGTATTCCATGTACTGGGACAAAGTAAATGAGGCAGAAAGAGGGAGGAGGAGAGAGGAGTAGGGAAAAGGTGGAAGTGGACTAGTTAGAGTGGGGAAGGAGGAGTGAACAAGATCTGAATGCAAATAAAAATGATCAAGAACTGACTTGTGTTTTCAAAAAGGTGTATCAAATGTATTCAATGTAATGGGATGAATTCAATTTCTGATTCCTAAATCAGTCATTAAAGGTAGGCTAGGTAAGAATGGAGAAACCAGCTCGAGTGCGCTAGAATTTGAAAGTACACAACCGAAAAAAATCTGCCCCTTCCTTCAGACTTCCTCACAGAGCCCCTCCTCCAACACACACGAACGCGCACATGACCAATGAGGGCACGAGATAAGTTTGTGCACAGATGGAAGGCTGACAGGCAGGTAGGCCATCCAGTTACTTTAGCCGGGCCGGCTCAGATGATTGGTCGTGCTTTTTACAGCGCCACGGCTTCCACAGATGACATGTTTTAATGTATTTATTGTCAAAGCATTTAATATATTCATTGCTATCGAGATGTTAAGAGCATTGCATGGAATATAACTGGTGTTTCTGAAGTGAATCACCTACCCCACCTTTAACACGTAGTGATAGCATTTTTCCTTCCTAAGCATTTAATAAAAAAATCATTTTAACAATCGCTTTAATAAAAATATGTGTCATCAAGGTTCAAGGCTTTTATTAGTCGTGTGCATAGCTACAGTTTAGTTATGACGATGAAAATCTTAGGTCACAGGCTCCTCCAACAGTGCAACACAATCAAACAAACACAGAAGAAAATAGTGCAAGTAAATACAAAAGGAAAAATAGTAAAAACGTGAAATAGTGCAAGTGATTGGAATGATATATTAGATAAAGCAGCCAGATTAATCAGTGTATAGAAATAAGAGAATATGCTTTGCGGCTTCACTGAACTCTTGCTCTCTCTGCAGTTGTTTTACAGGGTGACGGAGGAGAAGGCCCGTCAGTCGGAGCTCTACCTGGTCGGCATGGTGTGTTACTACGGGAAACATTACTCCACCTTCTTCTTCCAGACCAAGATCCGCCGATGGATGTACTTCGACGATGCACACGTCAAGGAGGTATGTTCACTCATGCAACGGGAATATAAACAGTACACTAATCAAGACATTTTGGGTGTCCTGGCAGCCTCGCTGTGGACAAATGAGGCACCGCTGTGAAGTTAGTTTTAGATAGAGTTTCACTTAAGGAGGCTCAATAATAATACCCAAGTCTCCAAATTACTTAATGGTGCCCTATTATGCTCAGTATCAGGTTCATATCAGTATGTAGTGTCTCTACTGTGACATGTCTCCATGCTTTAATGTTCAAACAGCTCTTTATTTCTCATACTCTTTTCACCCTCTGTCTGAAACCAGAGCCCAGTCTGCTCTGATTGGTTAGCTGGCTGGCTCTGTTGTGATCGGTCAACCGCTTAGAGATGTCCCACCCCTTAGCCTATCACGTACAATGTGTTGGAGCGCTAGCCAATAGAAGCTGTTACGTCCCGGCTCGTGGAAAGTGGAAAATAACATAACCAGTTGGAATTGATCAATTGAAAGTTGTTTTATTGAGAGTGCTCAATAAAGTTGGCAACAAACAGCCACAATCCAAAACAAAAAGCCACAAATGTACCAGTTTAAACAAACAACAAAAGGAACTAAGGGAGACTCTTTAAATAAGAGTTAATATAAACAAAATAAATAACAACAAAATAACCTAAAGAAAATCTCACTTCTAAAGTGGAATACAAATAAGGAGGCTAACAAAAATAGGCAGTCACCAAAACACAGCCTGGTTACAAGTTAACCTCCGTAAACGTTTGTATTACAAGATAAACAATGTTACAAGAACAAGCACAAAATATACACACAACCTAGTTAACGACTGTTAACAGAACTAACACAGAATTAACACAGGATGTACTGAGAGAGTACCGAGAGACATCTGCCACAGATGCAGACCTCTCTCGACTAACACGGTGCACACGGTCTTGTAGTTGTCCCGGGAAGGAGAGTCGAGCCCGGCCTGCTCCAATCCAGACCTTCGGTCAAGCCTACCGGGGGGGGACAGGAAACCTGCATCCAAAGGCGTCTGGGCAATGGCACAGCTCATATACATATAACACACACAGCTGCAAACACTTACAGACAGGTTAATAGGCAGATAGAAGGCGGCGGCCGTAACAAAGCGCAAGTGTTACATACTGATGTTATTATGTTACAATAGTCCACAAAGGAGTGCACTTTGGGATTTCATCCTTTGCAGATATGTACATGCACAAAAACCTAAAGAACACACTACAGGAAAGGGAAAACACTAAAAATAATAATAGGGCCTTTTTAAAATCCAGACATCTCAATAATGGGTTGATCTTGACAGCCCTTGTGGACGAAAGCGGTAATGTTGTAACGAATAGCAGCTGCCAGACTCCCTTTTTAGAATAATCTGATTTCACTGCAGCAGGGTGTGTTTGTGGTGTTCCATGGAAAGGAAATTCCCTCATGCTGTAGTCATATCTCTGTCTCTTCCTGTACCTCCTTCCACTCTTCCATTTTTACTATTTTTTAAAATATTATTCTTGCCCTTTTAAAAATATTAGTGGAATGAGATATCACACTCCCTCACTCCCTCCATGTCCCTCTCTCTCTCCGCTGGTTGTGAAAACAAGGATATCCCCCTATTGTTGATCAGTCCAGCTGGATGGGACTGAGGGTGTGGTCAGAACACACACACACACACACACACACACCACAGGCCTGACACTTTTGCTAACACATCTCTTTCTATCTCTTGCACTAACACACACATTTTCACACACGGTTTGACGAATGCCTCGGCGTTTTTTCAACTTCGGGACGTCCTGTTAGATCGGAGCAGATCTGAAGGCGATCGGGGACTTTTTTTTTAGGTGGGGAAATGGAGGAAAGGTTGGAATAACAATCAGGAGGACTTCGGTTACGCTCACAGACAGAAATCAGGAAAACAACGTTGTTTTTTTCTTCAAAACGGCCGTCACGCGTTTACTGTTTTTCCTGCTGAGCTCTGTTTTCTGGACATTATTACTCCAGCTGGTAAACTCGCCAGCTACACTTGATGATTTGTTATGATACTTAACGTGGAAAGCTTTATATATAAAGGAGGATGTCAGCTATTTCTAAACATATGACAGTGTAGGGTTGAGTGTGGGTACTTTGAATCCTTTACTGAATTATATTTAAAAGTTGGTTATAAATACCCAAGATTCAAATAATTAATTGAGATTTAAAAAGCAAAATCTTCAAAACTGCATTTACCTGAAAATGTAAGAGCATTAATGAATAGTTTCAAGCTTCCTACATATCGGTGTTTATTTAGCATTTCCCTCAGCTTTCTGATTCATCCTCATGTTATTGTCACTTTCTGCAGATTGGCCCCAAGTGGAAGGACGTGGTTTCCCGCTGCATTAAGGGCCACTACCAGCCCCTGCTGCTGCTGTACGCCGACCCGAGGGGAACGCCGGTATCCGTCCAGGACCTTCCCTCTCGACTCGACCTCCGTCACCTCAACAAGGCCGGCTACGACAGCGAGGACTCGGGTAACTACAACACAGCTAGGAGTCGTAGTAGTAGCACAACAGCAAACGTTCAGGTAACTAAACCGGAAACGGTAGCACTTGTTGTAGTCGTAGTTGCACTATGACAGACAACACTGAGGTAACTAAAAGACAGCTAATGCACACGTAGTTATAGAAGTCGAGTTCAGGTGGCTGATGTTAGACAGAATTATGGTTTTGCCATTAAAAAAATGAACCTTTGGGGTTTTTACTGATGTATTATATGGTCGAGAACAAAAGGTTAAAATCTCTTTAGCTTGTGTTAGCCACCGATGTTATTTCAGGCTACCAACCAAACGAGAAGTGCTAAACAGCTGAGTCATGTCAGGGTTTCAGGACTAATTTCCTGCATTGCTAACACTATGGTGTGTTCAGGCTCTTTTGATCTAAAATAAGTATCGGTAAGTAAGGTTAAATTACAACTTTATTGTCATGTGGTCCACTTCCTTTATCATGTGATCCACTTCCTAACAGACCAGTTTGCAAACGTTCACTAGTAACGTTTCACTAGTATTGATATCGTCCACAAAATGTCAGGTATCGTGACATCGCTAGTCTGATGTGATGCATATTTATGTGTGTGTTAGTGTACGTGAATACATCACTGACGGCCCCACTCGTTTACTAACCCCCCTCCCCCTCCTCAGGCCGTGAGCAGTCGATCTCCAGCGACACTCGCACCGACTCGTCGACTGAGAGCTATTCGTGTCGACAGCCCTCCGTCTCGCACCATGAGTCCCTGGTCTCTCACTTCTCCTCTGACTCCCAGGGAACCATCATCGAGAGCCCCCCCCCCGGACCCCTGCACACCTCTCTCTGCAGCCTGGAGACCCTAGGTGGGTCCCTGCTCATTAAATATCAGTTGTGATAATAGTTGCTTTTTAAAAAATAATTATTCAAGCATTTTTCAAGCGAAAACTAAATATTTTTAGGTCCAGAATTTGTTTTATTGCCAATAAGAAAATCCCATTTTTAGGTTTGTTTTTTTAAGCTTTTAATTAAAATCTAACTATATTCAAGGTAATCTTTCAACAACCCATCGAAATGTCCTGAAATGTATATAATTGTAATTATTTAATTGCAGTTTATAGTCTCTCAAATATGAATTTTTGTTTTGTTTTCATATTATAGTAAACATTTTTGCGTTTTCGACGCTACCATTTTTATATACAAAATCATTAATCTAGTTATTACTCTCTATCTACTTATTCTGCGAGTTAGTCCTCCTACAAAAATAATGGGAGGTTAATGTATGTAATTTAGTATGAAAACAAACGTTCATTCATTTTAAATCATTCATTTACATTTTGGATTTGCCAAGTTTATTTGTATTTGCTGCGCAGCCTATCACGCTCTGCCATTCGTCTCCTCTCATTGTGTTGCATGATGGGCTGTAAACATCCGTTGCCATGCTTCTTGTTGCTAAGGCCCCGTGGCGGACAGCGAGCAGCACCAATCTCTGAGGAAGGGAGGCGGGGCTGGGGATAGGAGGCGGAGCTCTAGCCGCCACCGTCGATCTAAACCCGACAACGAAGCCTCGTCGGCCGGGTACCACAGCGAGGGTAGGCAGGGGGCCAATCAGGGGCCGGGGATTAAAGAGTGAAGGGGCCAAGATCTCTTGAAGCGTAACTTATGTATTTCTAATATTCATGTTTTTATGTCTAAGTGACTAACCGGGGCTACATTTGTTTTTAATTGCTGCAGCATTGAAATACTTCAATGTAAGTCTACCATGATGCCCCGTCAATGTCTGTCCACCAAGTCATAATACAAATCCATTTTGTGAACATGCTTGCTTGTTTTTTTTCCCCCCAAAGCTTTATGGCCTTTCATCCACTCCCAAAATAACCACTTTAGGTCAGAAAACGATCAAACTGTATAGATGAGAGTAACACATGCGTCACTTCCGTGCAAAAATGACGGCTCCGCCCACTTTTGGGGGAAAGCAAAGCTGTCATTTGAATGGCGGTCAATACGAATTCTGAAGTTTTTGCCAATCCGATCAGAAATGTAAGAAAACCGTGAATTTTTGGATCTTCAAAGAGCCCGATTACGATGGCCAGACAGGCAAACAATTACATTAAATTGGAAATCGACAATCGGGCTCGATATATGGTTAAATATAGCAGTAGGCGATCGATGTCCACAGATGAGAGTGACATCTACGTCACTTTACGGCCCCGCCCACTTTTGGGGGGAAACCAACGCTGTCATTTGAACGGCGATCGAGCCTGAAGCCACAGAGCTCTTCTGTTACTGTCCTTTCTTCTTAGAGGAAGTACAGAAACACGTAACTCTGGATTTGTTTTAATGTTTGAGGAGCAATAAATGACGCAGCAGCTTGTTGGCATGTTAAAACTATTATTTTCCGCCTCGTTCATGAGAGTAACAGCTGGAGAAATTACAGCCTCGCCTACTGATTTTAATTTAACCATATATCGAGAACGATCGTCGATTTCAAATGATTTAATGTAATTGTTTGCCTGTCTGGCCATCGTAATCGGGCTCTTTGAAGATCAGAAAATCCACGGTTTTCTTACATTTCTGATCGGATTGGCAAAAACTTCAGAATTTGTATTGACCGCCATTCAAATGACAGCGTTGTTTTCCCCCAAAAGTGGGCGGGGCTGTAATTTTCGCCCGGAAATGAAGTAGGTGTTTCTCTCATCTATACAATGTCTAGCATGAAGTTTTGCAGAAACTCTGTTTTCAGTGTTGACGTGTTTTACAGGAAAACATTTTTGACTTGTAATTGAGAGTGAACCGTGATATCGCTCAAAATGGAATAATTTGACAAACGGATAACTTCGACACAAAAACATAGGAAACAACCAAGTTTACCTGTAAATATCGTTATTTTAGAAGCTGTAAACAAGACTAACAGCAAATATAAAAGTGCACTTTATTAATGAATTTTAATAGATATATACCAGGTTTATTTTTGACTACAGTAATATTTATTATTCTACAGCTTAAAGGTGGGGTAGGTAATTCACTTCAGAAACACTTGTTATATTCCATGGAATGCTCTTAACATCCCGATAGCAATGAATACTTTAAATGCTTTGACAATAAATACATACAAACATGTCATCTGTGGAAGCCGTGGCGCTGTAAAAAGCACGACCAATCGTCTGAGCCGGCCCGGCTAAAGTAACTGGACGGCCTACCTGCCTGTCAGCCTTCCATCTGGGCACACATTTATCTCGTGCCCTCATTGGTCATGTGCGCGTTCGTGTGTGTTGGAGGAGGGGCTCTGTGAGGAAGTCTGAAGGAAGGGACAGATTTTTTCCGGTTGCGTTCTTTCAAATTCTAGCGCACTCGAGCTGGTTTCTCCATTCTTACCTACCCTACCTTTAAGAATGAATTGGTTTGATCCTGTAAAAGTAAAGATGCTACTTGTTGTAGAACATTTTGTGAGGCTCTAATAAAATATTCAGCTTTCACTTTTTAATAATAATTAGACATTAAATGCTTCTTTATGAGATAAGCTAAAGTTTCGCTTTGATTATTTCTTGTTTTTACCCATATTTAATCATTTTTCATTCAATTCTCATCACTCTTATGTTATCTCCATTTGTGGTTGAATTGTTATGGTATTTAACTTATTTCCTTTCCCTCCTTGCTTCCTCTCTTATCGTTATATTCCTCCTCCTCCTCCTCCTCCTCCTCCTCCTCCTCTTCCTCCTCCTCCTCCTCCACTCACTTTCCTCTCCCCCACCAGGAGAGACATTAAAGGAGCAACAGGCTCCTCGTCCCCCCCCCAAAACTTCCTCCTCCTTCTCCTCATCCACCAATCGCCTCCGAGAATTCAAGGAGACGATGAGTAACATCATCCACAACCGTCCCCTCTCCTCCTCCTCCTCTTCCTCTTTACCAGCCACCATCACCTCCTCTTCCTCCTCCTCCTCTAACAACCACCCCCCCGCCCCTTGCTCCTCCTCCTCTAACCCCTTGGAGTCTGATGGCTCCGGAGGGTCCGGGAGGTGGAGGCCGCGGAGGGAGGCGCTGAACATCGACAGCATCTTCAGCCGAGAGAGGCGCAGGCAGGCGGGGTACAGTCCGCTGGGAGCACCCCTGCCCGACTCTGGAGCTCCAAGGGAGGATGAGGAGGAGGAGGAGGGGAGGAAAGCAAGGACTCTCCCCCACTCCTCCTCCAGCTTCCACAGAGGAGGCGCACAGGGACTTCCTCCTCCTCCTCCTCCCCCCCCCAGACTGATCCAGAGGATGGAGAGCGGGTATGAGAGCAGCGAGAGGAACAGCAGCAGCCCCGTCAGCCTGGACCTCCACCTGGGAGACAGGTTGGGAAATAATCCTCTAATTAATTGGTCATTTTTCATTAAGAAATTGCATTAAAATGTTGTTTTCAGACCCTTTAATATGGTAGAAATCAAAGAACGGCAGGAAATCTCCATATTTAAGTTAACATCTTTGGGTTTTGGACTGACTAAACAAGACACCTTGGACTTTTCCTAAACATTTTTCACTTTTTTTCTTGACCATTTTAAGACCAAAAGTCTAGACATTTTGAAAATAATAGTAGTTTTTGCCTTAGTTTGAAACCCTCCTTAGAATTCATCATATGTCTTTAGTTTTTGGGTCTAATGGCGCTTTTCCACTGCAGGGCCTCGCACGGCTTAGTACGGTATAGTTAGGCCTTGGTAGGCCAGGCTCACTTTATGCTGCGTTTCCATTACAGTTTAGGAACTGGACAGTAACTATGGTAACGCAGTGTAGGCGGAGCCGTGACGTCATCTTCAATGCGAAACACAAAATCAACATCAGCCGTTAGCTCTTAGCACTCAGAGCTCACAGCTCCTCATATCTGTTCAGAAACTAGACAAAAGTTAAACAAGTACAAACCACAGACTGCCTGTGTCATGGAGAATACAGTCGCTGGTTTATTTATGTCTGTATAGGCCGTTGTTGTGAGTGTGGACGGTCGGAGCATATACAACGTTAGCTTAGCCGATCTCCATTCAGAAAACACGCATTTTAAAAGGTTTTTCGCCTGCCGTCTGTCTGCAGACTTGTCAAAGCATTAATTCATGGTTTTTACTAACCGGTATCAGTATGTTGTTACTTCGGCATCATTTTGAAACGTGTATTACAATTAAATCACCATAAAATATGTTCATTTTCTTGTAGCCCCCTTGCCAGCGATTCTCTCACTAGTTTAGCATACTCAGCCCGGTTGTTGGCCCGGAAAGAACCTGGATTTTGGAGAGCCAGAAAAACTGTGAAAAAGTACCCGTTAGCTGGAACTACCCCTAGTGGAAACGCAACAAAAAACGGGCCGGGTTTGGCACAGCACGCTTAAACCGTGCTACATGCTGCAGTGGAAATGCGCCATTACACTCTTAAATACTAACCCCCAACCAAACTCTGTACAATTTACTGAGCATTTAACAATTAAAATGCTGCCTCCCTTCAGATTCCTCATTCCTGGGGTACGGAAATGGATTGATAATTGATTTAATGTGCAGCCCTAATATCCTCTCTCTCTCTCTGTGTCTCTTGTGTTCAGGGAGTGTGCTGTGAAGAAGCCTCCCTCCTCCTCCTCAGGACCATCATGGAAGAACATCCGGTCAAAGAGCAGTGGAGCTCTGCTGCAGGAGCACACCTCCTCCTGCAGGGGGAGCCTCGGTACGATCCTCACTTCTCTTTGTGTATCCTTCTATTGACTTTCTGTATTAAAGTCCAAGTATTTAGGACAAGCCCCCAGGAAGTGCGCCGGACTCTGATGAAAATATTTGTTGTGTCCAAACGGCGGTACTGCAATTTCCGTATCAGTCCGTGACACCGGCCCAAAACAACTTTTTCCCATTGACTAACATGGGGAAAGAGACAGAACATGCGCCCCTTAAGCCCCGCCCCCCGAGCTCCCACTCTCGGATCAGTAGCATGAATGGAGAGAGAACATCAATCTAGATTCGGCTTTTAGTGCATTTTACAACTTTAAGGACCGAATGATTCTAATAAGGTCTATACAAATGTTCATACTGGGTAGTTTATTTAGTTAAGAAAAAAGTATCCACCGATTTACAGACGTCTCTTTCCCCATGTTAGTCAATGGGAAAAAGTAGTTTTGGGCCGGGTGACGTCACGGACTGATACAGGAGTTGCAGTACCGCCGTTTGGACACAACGAATATTGGCACAGAGTCCGGCGCACTTCCTCGGGGTTTGGCACATACGGGTTCTTCTGCTCTGACAGCCAGGCATGATGGGTAATCTGTGACGTTTCGCTCTCTCAAAAGTTGGGCCATTTTGTCCTCATGCGCCAATGAGCAGCTCTCATAGGAAAGAACGAGACCCCGCCTCCCACGCTGTATCCAGTTCTTATTATACATCCATGATTTAGGTCCATTTACTTCCTATGCATGTTTATTCTGATCGACTGGACTCTTCTTAAAATTAAAAGTAACGTACATGCCTAACCTGAGCTGTGCTTGCAGTAGAATCCTGATTTAATGCATGTTTAAACAACTGGTAATGCAAACTTAACTAAAGCCTTTTATCACCAGCTCGCGCCCCTATAAAAAGAGTTGCTGTTAAAAAAAGCCGCAGTAGAAAGCGGCGGCTTTTTAACAACGCCAAACTGCGCCAACATTAGCTCCAATAGTTCGGTTGTAGTTGACTCCTTTAAAAAAAAGTAACATGCACAGCCAACGTCGATACTGCAGCTAAAATACTCCAACACGTTTTTGATTCCAGGAGCAGGAAGCGTGAGAAATATGTGTATCTGAGAACGCTGTAAATTGTCCCGTCTTGTTGCCGTAGTCCACAGTGATGACATTATGTGTGTGTGTGTGTGTGTGTATTTGAAGCAGCGCCCCCTGCAGGCCGCAGCGAGCTGGACGAGCTGCAGGAGGAGGTGCAGAGGAGAGCCCGGGAGGAGGAGACGCAGCGGAGGCAGGAGAAAGAGAAGGAGGCGGCGCTGGGATTCAACCCCAGACCCAGCAAGTACCTGGACCTGGACCAACTGCAGATCCAGGGTACACATAAGCTAACACCAGCACACACAGACACACTCGTGCACTTTTTCTTTGTCACTAGAATCTAATTTAAACTGCTGTATTTTGTGTGTGTAGGAATGTTCCCCATTGAGCATCTAAAAAGGCCGACAGACAAAAGACAGAATGACAACGCAGTCATTTCAGCGCGTGTGTGTTTTGTGTCTGTGTGTGTAGTACGCTGCACTGGCTGCTCTACACTTTAAACTGTGTTGTTAGTTGTTTTGAAGCTTTGAATATGAGAAAATATAATGTATGCAATCCATATTTGAGAGGCTGAAAACATAATTTCTGACATGTTAGCATGCAAGCTAACTATATTTGTAACTATATGTGTGTGGGCATGCAGGTAAAGGTGATGGTTTTGAGAGGTGTGTGTCGGAGGCGGAGCTTCTGTTGGATCAGACTGTGCGTCTGGAGCAGGCGGGCGAGGTCACGGCAGCGCTGACGGCCGTCAACGATGCCGTCTGTAAGTTCTTCCCACACACACACACCCTCACGCACACGTACACACTCAGTATCTCATACCAAATAATCACACTGTGAATGAGGTCACCGCACCCCCGCCCACCAACCTTCTGCTTTGTTGCTAATGGTAACCAGAGGGAGATTCACACACACACACACACACACACACACACACACACACACACACACACACACACACACACACACACACACACACACACACACACACACACACACACACACGTGGTCGCTGCAGCTGACACAAAAACAGATTCTAAACTGATAAAATCAGATTGAGAAATACAAAATGGTGTCACATCATTAACAGCTTAATGAGGGAAAAGTGTCAAATATTTAAAGTTCAACAAACTTTTAGATGAGAAGCAAACAAGTGAGTCGTGCCTGAGAAGCAGTGTCTCTTTCACAAAAATACTGTACTTTACAACTTGGCTCTTATTCTATTATTTTCTCTTTAAAATAAATCTGGTAAGCAATGTTCTTACTGTGTGAAAGTATTGGACACAGCAGGGTTAGGGTTATCATTTTGTTTATTTAACGTCTGAATATATTTTTTACCATTTCATCAGTGAGATCCAAAGTTATTGATCCTTCACTCAAACACAGTCACACCACCATCATGTCAGCTGGTTTTCTGTCGGGTGTATATTTGCTTTTTAAGATTTTTGCATGAAATCATCATAACACGTTATTTTCTGCATCCTTTCTTTTTCTTTTGTCCTTATTTATTCATTCCTCTCTTTTGTTTTTTTTGTTTCTTTCTGTATTTTCTGTTGTCTTGTGACGCGGCCGCAGCCAAACTGCAGCTGGCGGCGTCTGAGGCCGGAGCGAGTAGCCACGTCCGGCTGCAGCGCTGCATGAGGAGAGGGCGCAGCATGCAGCAGCGCATGCTGCTGCAGCAGCAGCAACAGGAACAGCCCAGGTACCACCTGTAGTCTCAGCTAACGAGGAGGAGCATAGCGTGCTGCAAGGGAGGATTCATTTTTGTAGTCTCGCCCTGAAGGCAGCATCTTCCTGGTTCTACAGAATTATGTCATCCCTGCAGCACTATATGAACGTGGCGGCCTGTAGGGGGCACTATCATGACTTTAGAGTTTATTCGGTCTTTATTAAGAGTGTGTGCCATGGTGGGAGATTGTCCACACACACACACACACACACACACACAACCAGCCGGAGCTCTCAAATGACACCATCTGTTCCAAACATACTGCAGGCCAACTCACATGTGCACTTCCTCAGTGTCCCAGTGACATGTAGTATTGCCAAACATTTATTCATTTATATTTGCAATCTGCCGTTGTTTAAAGCATATTACTGTGAATACTTAAGTTACAATATACAGATGTTATAAATGAAATAAACAAAATCAAACCGCCCGATTTTTCTATCTCTCTGCAGTGAAAAGCCTCTCCCGCTCCAAATACTTCTGACTGAAAGCGACCAATCAGCTGCTCGTCTGGACCAACAGGTCCCGCCTCCCTGCCTTGTTAAGCCCCTCCCCCCCAAGAAGAGCCCGATGTTGGACCCCGTCTCCAGCACTACATCCAGCGAGGAACGAGGGACTGGAGACCCCTGCTCTCTCTTTGGGAAACCCCTTGCCAAAACCAGATCCGTCCACCTGGGAGATGTGGCTCCGCCCCCTCGACCTGAGGAGGTGGAGCTTCCCACCCAGCGGACCCCAGCACAGGCCCTTCCCCCTTCACCTGGCGGTACTCATGACAGGTGTCTGATTAAGGGGCCGTCGTTTTATCCCCAGGCCCCGCCCCATGCTCCCCCCCCCTCCCCCCCCACCAGGAGCTGGTCCTGCTTACCCCCCTCTGATGTCGTCGATTCTCCTCCAATCAGCTCGTCCCTTTACTCGCCACCTGACTTCCCCTCCAACGTCCCCCCACCTCCCCCCAGCCAGGACTACACTGCGGCCCTGCCTGTAGAGCGATGGGCAGAGAACGTCAATAGATACTACGGCTCCCAGAATGCATCAGCGGGAGACGAGGAGCTGTCGGAGCTGGACTCGCTGTACCAGGCCAGTCTGATGGCTCCCAGCATGCACCGGGGAAACAGAAGACTCAGCCCTCAGCCAACCGATTCAGGTAGGAAACAATGAGAAGAAGTACAGCTGGTTTAAAGTGGGTGTGTGAAGCTTTAACATTTAACTCGTAGTGTCGCTATCGCACAACACTGCTTCTACTGTTAGTCCTGCATCTGTATTTATGACGAATATAATAATGTGTTTTTGTGTAGGTGTGAGAAGAATGCTGTCAGGATCAGGACGATCCAAAACACCGACAGCTGAGATTGAGAGATACGCCTACAGATCCCCGGCTGCAACACATAAGGTACTGTGTGTGTGTGTGTGTGTGTGTGTGTGTGTGTGTGTGTGTGTGTGATGTGTGTGTGTGTGTGTGTGTGTGTGTGTGTGTGTTGTGTGTGTGTGTGTGTGTGTGTGTGTGTGTGTGTGTGTGTGTGTGTGTGTGTGTGTGTGTGTGTGTGTGTGTGTGTGTGTGTAGTGTGTGGTGTGTGTGTGTGTGTGTGTGTTGTGTGTGTGTGTGTGTGTGTGTGTGTGTGTGTGTGTGTGTGTGTGTGTGTGTGTGTGTGTGTGTGTGTGTGTGTGTGTGTGTGTGTGTGTGTGTGTGTGTGTGTGTGTGTGTGTGTGTGTGTGTGTGTGTGTGTGTGTGTGTGTGTGTGTGTGTGTGTGTGTGTGTGTGTGTGTGTGTCCAATTTCAAGGCTTTTAAACATTTTTAAATTCTGTTTTAAAAATTCCCTACTGACCTTTGACCTCCATGCAGCGGGCAGGTGAAGACGAGAGCTACAGCGCATCGAACCTGCGGCGCATCACACGCAGCCTGAGTGGCACCGTCGCCGGGTCACGACCCCAAAACAGCTGCGTGAGTCAACACACACGTACACACATGTATACACACAAACAGTACAAGCATAAACACAAATAGGGAAATTACATATTACAAAAAGCTTTTAAAAAATGCAGAAACAAATCTTTGACGTCCTGGTGCCACCCTGTGTTTGTATAATGTAACTGCAGCCTGGTTCAGAGACTCTCAGTTTCTACTACTTGATAATAATTATCAATAACAACACAACTGTTTCATAAAACACTTCTTCAGTTTTATGGGATGACAGTTTTCTTGTGGTTATGACAATGTATTCATGGAAATGTCCAAGGAAATTATAAGAAGTTCCTCGAACTGTAATAAATGTATTATTTGTCTTTTTTAGTACAGTCCACAAAAACACATAACAGACACAACAACAGTAACGGCCCGTCCACACGGCAGAAGCGTTGAAGCTTCAACACTTCTGCCCATTCACTTTGAATGGGGTGACGTCACGCTTTGCCGAGCTGGCGGGAGCTTCATGTGATTGGTTGTTGGTCGAGTTTCAGACACGCCCACCAGTAAGCTTCAACGCACGCCGCCGTGTGGACGCTGCGTTAGATGAGTTGACAAGAGAAGTTCACAAAAAAGGAAATCCCACAATTTCATTCACTGCTCTTTCTGGATTCAGAACATCGAGGAGCTAATTTTAGAATTAAGTCCTGTCTGCTGTTTAGTAATAAAAGCTTAAAGGCAGAGCAAAGTGTGTATCAGAGTTCCCGTTAGAATATTTTTTCGCCGGTCAACATGTCCGTTAAAGTTTAAATCTTCCGGACACAATTTGAAAAGTGCCGGTCAAAGGTCTTCTTTGTTATTTATTGAGCTTTAAAACAAATTGATATGATTCGATATTAAACAAACTAATTATAGTAGATTAACTACATTATTCAAAAGTGAACAGTAACTTACAATAACACGGGGATAATAAACGGAGCGCTCTCTCCCTCTCCTGACAGCCCGTCAGTCTCATGCAGCTCGCGGATCAGTGATGAGTGACCCGACAGTAAAACTAAACATGTCTATAACTAGTTACGGTAGTTTGAGAGGTCATTAAAATAGCTATGTGTGATATTCTAACCTGAAGTGTGTGTTTTGTCCACTCACCGCTGATCATGCAGAGCTGCGTGTCGACTCGTCAGCAGCAGCTGATCTCTCTCTCCCGTCAGATTAGACTTCACTCGCGTTTATGTCCATATCGATCAGATCCAGCTTCTAGCTAATGATATGACTACCTGCTTATTAAAAGACACCTAAACAATAAGTGTCGCTATGCAACCGGGTGAGGCCGCAAAGTATAGCGCAGCATTATGCATTTGTTTACATGCCCACCGGAACCCCGAGGCATTACCAACAGATCAACGCACAATCAACCCATACAGGACATCTCTTTCTCCACATTAAGTGTTAGACATTAGAATGGACTATTCTTGTCTGTCACATACTCTTTTGTCAGTCACATCAGTGGCGCAAGTTGCGCAACCGATGTGGTATTGCGCTAAGGTGAAATTATTTTTGACCGGACACTTTGACCGGAGAGATTTAGATTTGCCGGTCTTCAGCATATTTTACCGGTCGTAGTCTGGTAATTACCGGCTAACGGGAACTCTGGTGTGTATATTAGTATAGAGTTTTTATATATAACACAATTCTATCAGCTATTTGCACCTGTGTAAACGCACCAAGTCAGAGGTGAGACATCTTATAGTTCAAGTGAAAGCTGCCTGTTGTATAAATAGAGATGTTAGGCTCAGAATAGCTGCTTTCTATTCCTCACACACTCCATTTTCTGGAAGTATTAAATCTGTCTCTGCTCCAGTCAAACGCTCCTGTGTGAAACGTAACAAGCTGTACGCCGGTTTTCTGCCCTCAGGATTCGCCTCGGGCAGCTCATTAAACTTTTATCAGTGATTTAGTTCTTCCATTAAGCTTTTAACCCGGCGCTCGCTGAGGTCTGACTGCAGATATCAGACGGTGAAACTCTCGGGGTGGATTAAAGTGAAAACACGGAGAACCTGCAGTCATCGATCCTCATCAATGATTCACACTCTGACATGAAGAGAGAAACCTCTTACTGCTTCTTTACTGAGGCTGAACACAGTTTAGAGAGGTTGTGTGAGAGATGTACTTAAGATTTAAGACACCTCAAATATTCTGATTAAACGTATAATAACAAACGCTGTAGATAATTAACAGAGCTTTTCATTGCAGTCAGCTATAAATAAAAGTCAAATTTAAATATCAAGTATTTTATGAATATTCTCAGAGAATATCCAAATGTTTCTAGAAGTATGACTTAATATCCAGACGTCCATTAATAACACCCTTCATCTGGTTAAAAGCACAGATCTAAAACGTATAACAAATCAAAACTCACCTTCACCGTTTTTTTTATTTCTAGAAAAACTTGTATCTTTGGAGATACAAGTTTATTTCTGTCATTTCTCCTGTTTTTCATTCATCATGTTGACTTGTTTTAATTTGGTACCTCCTCCATCCATTCTCTCCTCCATCCATTCTCTCCTCCATCCATTCTCTCCTCCTTTCTCCACTTTCTCATCCATTCTCTCCTCCATCCATTCTCTCCTCCATCCATTCTCTCCTCCTCCTCTTCCTCCCCCTAAAGGAGCCCTCTGTGTCCAGACCGACCCTCAAACACTCCTACTCTTCCTCCTCCCTCCCCCGCCGCCCCAGCTCCTCCTCCTCCCTGCACACTCCCTCCTCCTCCTCCTTCACTACAGATCCCTCCCACCACCTCCTCCTCCAACACCACCACCATCCCCCCCGACACCTCGGCCCCTCAGCTCCTGCACCTCCTCCACAGCACCCCCCCCTGCAGAGATCACAGCCCCCCAGCTCGGGCCCCTCCTCCTGGGGACACTCAGGTAACATGCAGGCCCTCCGCCTCCACGCACCTCCTCCATAACAACCACCTCATAATAAAAAAACTCGAACTAACCACCAAATAAATATAACTTTATTTAAACGTTTTCAGATTTTGTTTTTCATAAGCTTCAGGTCATGTGACTATTAAATCATTTCTGATTGGTCAAGGAGAAACTGTCTGTCAATGAAGAGTTATCAGACATTCGGCTTAGTGTAATATTTGTTTTCCTATTACCTCAACTAACTCTACCCCCCCCCCCTCTCCCCTCAGGTGGCGGGCCCCCCCCTCCAGCAGCAGTTTCTGGCTGTGTCTGACGGGCGTTCGTCTCTCTCAGGTCACGCTCTGAGTTACGGCACGCTGCCCCGAGCCCCTCGCCTCCCCCCTCCTCTCTCCTCCTGCAACACCTCCTCCCTCTCCAGACCCAGACCCACCCCTGCCCCCCCTCACAGTCTCTACGCAACCCTGTCCCGCCCCCACCGCTCCGCCCCCCCTCCCACCAACGGTCACCTAACGTCTAACTCGAGCTCCGCCCCTTCCCAGCCGATGCGTCTCGACGTCCCCCCCGACACCGACTGGCGCCTCCAACCCAACTTTCGGACTGTCAGCTCCTCCTCCTGGGACCCCCGCGCTGCCCGACACCACCTGCCCCCCCCACCACAGCCTCGCCGGGCCCCCCCCCCACTCTGCTCGCTCTGTCAGCAGTTCCCCGCAGAGCCGCCGCGTCCCTACTGCCTGTCGTGCGGCGCCTACGTGGCTCGCTTTCGCCCCGTCAGGTGATCCGGAAACCCCCGCCTTCAGACACTCCCAACTAAATGCCTGTGTCACGTATAGTTCTGCAGGTTTTTCAGTAGTCTGACCCCGAAGGTAGCATCTCCATGGTTCCCTCTATAAAAAGAAACGTGATTTTTTTTTCATTGGATTTTTGGAATATGGCAGAAAATAAGCTCTGTGACAAACAATTATGATACTGACAGGTTTCGTTCAGCAGGATAAACTCCACATGATTTTAACGTTGACATGACATCACTACTGCTAAGCTAAAGGCGCTAATGTTCGGCGTGATGACATTTAGCAGTCTCATTCAGCAACAACGATGGGGCATTTACTGACGTATTTTATGTTGTTAAAACTCAACGTTGATATGTCTTCAGCTTGTGTTAACCACAGAGCTTATTTCTAACCAATAACCATTAAAAAGATCCCATTGTATTCAACACGAGGGAACCAGATGTGCAGAACACATTTCCTGGTTTTAAGACTCATACCTGCAGAACTCAAACCCACCAATATTTTATTTTTAAAATGTGCCAATGTTTCTTTAAATCCATCGCTGCCCATCACCCTCAGAGCAGAAATCTGCCACAAACTTCTCACAAGTGTCCCCCCCCTTCTCACTGAACCCCAGACATTTTTGGGGTTTGATCTCCTACACACAGAATACAAATGTCTGCTGGATAAAAGCACATTTAGATTTCTACTCAAGAGAAATCACCGTGATACAAACCAGGAGAACGAGGAGACGCTGCTGCTGTCTGATAACGGTTCATCAAAATGTGACAAAAAAACACGTCTATATTCACAAACAGGCTCCGATATTAACCTTCATCTGCTGGTAGTCAGTCTTAATCAACAGGTTTATTTAACAGTGAAAACACACTCAATTAGCAGCATCTATTTTGAGCCTTAATTTTGAGATATTTTATTCAAGTAGGCGTTATTTTTAATGGAGATTAAAGATGAACAATTTACAAGAAATATTTCTATATATTCTCTTAAGAAGTCATACAGAAATGGACCACTTTAATTTAATAGATATTCATAAAACATGTAATTGTATTTTCTCCTTAACTCTCTTACTACTTAAAGGTGGGGTAGGTAAGTTTGAGAAACCGGCTCGAGATACACTTTGTTATATTCCATGGAATGCTCTTAACATCCCGATAGCAATTAATATCTTAAATGCTTTGACAACAAATCCATAACAAAATGTCATCTGTGGAAGCCGTGGCGCTGTAAAAAGCACGACCAATCATCTGAGCCGGCTAAAGTAACTGGATGGCCTACCTGCCTGTCAGCCTTCCATCTGTGCACAAACTTATCTCGTGCCCTCATTGGTCATGTGCGCGTTCCTGTGTGTTGGAGGAGGGTCTCTGTAAGGAAAGGGCAGATTTTCTCCAGCTGTGTATTTTCAAATTCTAGCGCACTCGAGCTGGTTTCTCCAAAATTACCTACCCCACCTTTAAAGAATAAATAAATTGATCACTTTAATCTCAGAATATAAATGTTTTTATCATGATTTTTTTTTTATCCAAAAATGTGAATCTTTGAAATGTTACCCCTCCCTTTCGTGCATAATTGATTGATTTTTTTTTTTAACCTAAATCGTGATCGTAAACAGCCGGCAGTATAGAGAGGCGAAGTCCCGCCCATCTACTTCCGCCCCATGGGACCTTATTTTGGAAAAACTATGTATTGAAGTCAATGGTGAGAGAAAGATTCGTGAATTGTGCCACATATTGTGTACACATATGTTTGTCAATCTTAAAAAATAATTTCCATGACAAAAAAGAAACAGTTTGTCGTAAAACTGTTGAAATATAAGACTATGAAAAATACGCAACTAGAAAGACTACAAATCCCAGAATCCCGGTCCCGCATGCTGGCTCTTACGAACCGACTAACTCCCCTTGTGTGTATGTACAGCTCTCAACGTGCCCAGACTTGGAGTGATTTTCACCTCTTTTAATACTTTCTGCCTCATTCTGAAAGAAAGAAGTGAAATGTTCCAACGTGACGGCCGTCTTGGTGTGTGGGGCGAGACGGGAGTTGTAGGTCATTGAGCGGTTCACAAAAAAAGAGTGTTACTTCACATTTTTACGACACATTTAAAATGTTTTGACTTGCAACATTATCTTTTAAATTGACAAACATCATATGTGTAATTCGTGGCACAATTCAAACGGGATCGAAAGATAACCTTTCTCTCTCCATTGACCTCAATACATACTTTTTCCGAAATAAGATCCCATGGAGGTCCCCGGAAAGGGAGGGACTTCGCCTCTCTATGACGGTGAAAACAGTTTGAGTTGAATATGGATGTGTCTGTTTTTGTCATATTCTGACGACAGGAAGTAGAAAAGCTGGGTCTCTACCTGCCGTTTGTGTCTCAGAAATATAAATCTACTCTACTTATATTCCTCTATTTATTTTTGTAGGCTTGTGAGACTGAGTCGTGCATAGATGAAAGTATTCTACTTGAATATACTCTCCTACTATAATCTAATTTTCTAAAGGTAGTCGCCTTCTTATACTGTACCTGAGGCTGTTAGAGATTAATAAACTAAAAGCTTTTATTTTGACAGCTAATATTTAGCATGGTGTTTTATTATAGCCTTGAGAGACTTTGGTGTACACTCATTGTAACGACGATATATGCAGATATTTTTTAGTTGAACTCTAACTTAGTGCACTTCAGAAGTGACGGTAGATTTGTTTCACTGCTTGTTGCTGTTTCTGTTGTTCAGGGAGAGGCTCCTCGTTTACGTTTCTGAGATGTGCTCGGTAAACTTTAAATCTGTTTCATAGATTAAGGAAGGAACACTCGGATGCTGTTTTAGTAACTACATCCAACCCCACCCGCATGGTGCCCAGGTTAGATAAAACAAACGCACCCAAGTCTGATGTGAAGTCAAACACAATGCTTTGACCTGCTGTTATTCTGCAGGTTACTAAAAATATTAATATTGCAAAAGAACTAATTATTCCTCGGTTAACTGAATAATGGATATATATTTTCTAAATAAAATCAGACTTCATCAGTTCATTTAAATTAAATAATGAAGTTATTTTTTCACCATGTTTAAACTTAAAGTTGTTTTTTTGTGCTTTTTATTTTTGCTTCGCCAGATTTTATTTGTTTTTGGTATATTTTTGATGCTTATTTTTCTACACTGTAGAATTAACAGAGATGATTAAAATGTTTGAAAAGCAAGAGTGTCTTTTTATTTTTTGTTGAAGTATGTCACAGCATCACATCCCTTTATTATATTTATGACATTACATTAGGGTGGTCCTTAAAATGTAAAGTCGGAAAGTGTAAGCTCCAACCCTGTAAGAAATTAAAATAAATGTATATGGCGTAATTTAGATTACATATACTGTAAACTTAAAACAGTTTTATTCTGAAAATACTTAGTTTCTGGCTAACATTATTGCTGAGTGTTAAATGAATGTACAGTTTTATTTTGAAAAGCTTTATAGAAATACATCCCCGTTGTTTACATGACGTCACTTCTGGCTTCGCGTTATCAATGATTACAGCCGCGAGACACCCCAGGTGAATAGGGTACATTTTTTAACTTAAAGGTATCAGCTAGAAATTTCTCCAGTTAATTACTTACAATAAGGCAATTGTCTTTTGTATTACAAGTTTTCTGAAATAGCATGTTTAAATATGCAAATTATCCATTATCTCATTAAATATGCACATATTTTAACACATTTCAGGAATCGAAATCTGAACTTTGGATATAGCCAGGTTCAAAATGATTGTTTCATTTTGTAGTCATATTAGTATCTAAGGCTTTTACAGAAGGGATATTGGATATCTCTTTTTATCACTCCATAAATCAGAAAATACTGTCAACAGCCCTAAAATATCAATTTTCGCCATGTTTTTAGGTATACAATGTTGTATAATTCAGGCTATGAATTATATATGAACAAACCCTTCTGTAAAAGCCTTCATAATATTGATAGGAATATAACTGGAAGGTTTGGTGTATCTACGTGCTACTGAAGTTGACATTTCGAACTCAGAGTAGGAGAAAAAACTCATTTTGAGAAAACGACCTTTAAAGATTGCAGTGAGGCGCTAGCTAAACCCTCCTGTTCTTTGGATGATAGCTTGCGCATCGACGCACTCCGTGAAGGTATTTCATGTTCAGGGTCATTTTTTTTTGTATAACCTTGCTTCGTGCAAGTGACAATTGTTGTCGTCTTCTCTGTGAACGTTTTTTTCGCCGTTCTTTTGGCATTTTGAGATTTCAATTTCTAGCTGAAAGCTAACCAGGAAGTGTTTTAGCACACCACGTGACGCATCTGAACGAATCACGTTGTCAGAAATTGACACCAGCCAATGAGATTTCGTTTCTTGGTTTAAGACCCCTTTGTGCTTTCATGATTGGTTGCTGATACAAAGGAAATGACCATATTTGGATCCGATGAGATTGTGCAGGAGAGACGGAGCTTTCCAGCGATACCTCTGTTGACATGGTGCACACAGCGGTCGCGGTACTTTATGTTACGTTAGAATGCTAACTTTTGGTGAATTTAGGAGAAATCTACAGACGCAAATAGACAAACTATAGTAAAATAAACACTTAAATGTGTATTTTGTACGTTTTCCTTCCAAAAGCCTGAAAGAAAACATGTTATGGAATCAAAATAGCACAAAATCTCAAAATTGACCAGTACTTGAAAAACGATGTTTTTGCCTGCCGTGTCTCACCTTAAAATGCATTAAATAAAAAGTCATGAATGAGAATACGAGGAGAAAAGGCGTATGGAGTTATACAATGAACACACAACGTCTAAATCCTCTTATTTACGCGTTATCAGACACAGAAGAACGAGTAGAGGGAGACCCCCATCGTAGAAGCCGCCAATGAGAGGAGGAGCCAGGAAACGGCCATAGGCTCGGTCCAATCGGTCTCTCTTCTTCCGAACATGGCGCTGTGTTCCTGATTCGCTCTGTCTGTTTCAAAACCGCGTTACTTCATTAAAGTACACCATTTGAACTTTTCCGGGACTACATTGTCTCTTTTTAACTTCCTCCTGGACTGGAGAACAATGAACAAATCTACTACCCCCAGAATTCATTCTATTAGTCCAGAAAACTCTCCTGGTTAATGTTTTCCTCAGACAACAATTACTACTTCCTCATCGACCTTGAAGTTTAGCCTCAGTTGCAGCTAAACTTCAAGGTTGATGAGGGAGGGGTAAATGTTGTTGGAATTTGAATAAAATTCACCAGGAGGGTTTATCATAACGAATTCCGGTGGTTGAAATAAATGAATTCGAAAATGTACATGGCACTAAGGACCACCCTACATTACATTATATACAATGAATATATGGTGATCATTTAGATTTTTTCCCTCAGTCCTCTAGTGTTTTGGTGCATGTAAATGGTCTGCAGAGGCTAAAATGTATCGCTAGGCAGTCTCTGTATCATGGATCAAACAAACATTGTAGATAAAACCTTTTTATTAAGTTACACACAGTTTAGAAAGAATGCTTTATCATTAAAAAAAACACATTCATCACAAACATCAGCTGTTCCTTTATATAAATATATATATACTGCTCTGTGAATTTTCTTTACCTTATTATAGTGGTACTTTACAAACATTACACACACAAATATATTCTTTATGTAAATGAAAGACTCCCTTTAGAGACAGGATATGATTGCTTTTACAGACATGTTTAACCTTTCTGAGACAGCAGCTGATCTGTGGTCAGACTAATGAAGAAGGTCAATATATTAATCTGGACTTCAGGTTAAAATGACACTGCAGACTCAACCAGAGTCAGGACGTTAGCCTAGCTTAGCATAAAGACTGTAAGCAGATAACCTGGCTCTGTACGAAGTTAAAAAATATATTACACCTCTTAAATCCACATTGGTTCCCTCCACAATGTAGATTTTGGATTATCGCAGAAAATAAGATAAGCAGGATAATCTCCACATATTAACACCACTGCATGATTTTTGAAGTAAAAAGCTAACGTTGGGTTATAAACGAACTACAGCAAGGTCACATGACTTCACGTCACCAACACTAAGCTAAAGGCAACTAATGTTGGGCGTGATGACGTCTAGTCGTAGAAAGCATCAGATCTTATAACCAAAAACCATTTACTTCCAGATTGGGAAACAGGAAGTGCTAAATTGCTGACTCGTATCAGGGATTTTTGACTCATTCCCACATGATTTTTTGATCATGTTGCCTTAAAGGTTTGGTATTTGAATCTTGTACAATAAAGTGTAAAAAAAAGTCTCTTTGGTCCCCAGCGCTCAAGTGGTGAAGTGCTGCAAAATCACTTCAATACATGACGGACAAAAACTTCCTGAAACTGTTTTCGGATACACATTTTAAAGGTCACCTATTATGCAAAATCCTCTTCTTCATGTCTCTTCTACATCAACATGTGTCCCCTCTTCTTCATGTCTCCTCTACATCAACATGTGTCCCCTCTTCTTCATGTCTCTTCTACATCAACATGTGTCCCCTCTTCTTCATGTCTCTTCTACATCAACATGTGTCCCCTCTTCTTCATGTCTCTTCTACATCAACATGTGTCCCCTCTTCTTCATGTCTCTTCTACATCAACATGTGTCCCCTCTGTGGAAAGAGACTCTGAAAGTTTCAGGAAAAAGATTCTCTCTCTTTTTGTCCTGATCCATTTCTATAAAAACCTGTCTGAAAATGAGCTGATCAGATTTTGGCCACTTTATGATGTCATAACGATTTTTTTGGCTTGTGTAACCATTAGCCAATCCCTTCAGAGACATGTTTTGTATATATCTGAGAGCTATAATATATTGATGAAAAACAGTATAATAGGGGACCTTTAAGTTGTTTTTGTACAGTATTAAACCCTATTTAAATTTGACGTTTTTTGAGATTTTGCAATTGAATCTCATTTTGTACAATAAAGTCTGTTTTGCCCACAGCGCCCTCAGGTGGTTTGGTGCAGCAGCAGCACGTTGAACACGGTGTCCCTTGACTCCCTCAACGATCCTTCTTTTATCTCCAGCCTCACCTCCTCCCCCCTCCTCAGAGGCAGGACCACTGCACCGGTGACGGGCCCCTCTGTGCCCCCCCCTCGTCGACGGAGGGACATCGGCACCCCCCCTGCCCCCCCCCTCCTCAGCATCACTTGTGTGGGTCCAGGCCTCAGGTCCAGGGTGAGGGAGAACAGGTAGACCCCGCTCTGAGGAGCCGTGAAGACGCCGCTGTCAGAGTAAACCTGATCGCGGTTTAAGGACGTTTCAAACACGAGGACGCTGGAAACGCTGCGAGGAGATCCGGCCACGATCAGCAGGGAGGCCCCCGAGAGGCGGGAGGGGTCCGGGGCCACAACTGGAGAGGAGACAGAGCCTGGTTTAAATGAAATACAACAAGAGAAACATTCAAGGATTCAAGGCTTTTATCGTCATTTGTACATAGCTACAGTGTAGTTATGACAATGAACATGAGGTCACAGGCTCCTCCTCCAACAGTGCAACACAATAAAAGTAAACAAACACTGAAATAATACGAAAAAGTTGGAGAGGAGCCAAAGACACGGCAGCCATCGTCACCATCTTGCTACATAGATCTGATGCAAGAAATACTCATACTGACAGATCTTTTCTGGGAGAATACCTTCATTTTTAAATATTTATGACATTCAATATTAAGATTTTTGATACTGACTTTGTTTTACCGACTATATTATGATGTTATGTCTCCTCCTCTCACCTGAGTCCTCCCTCCTGCTCCTCTCGTGTCCTCCCCTCTTCCTCTCCTTCCTCCCCTGTTTCTCCTTCAGCAGATGCCACAGCTGGTCGAGCTGCAGCGATGCATCGGAGCTCATCAACACATCAGCGTTACTGAACACGTTCTTGAAGACCTTCAGGTGCTCCTCCAGGCCTCTCCTCAGCCACTGCACCTCTGCCTGCAGTTTGTCCTCCACACCAGCGGGGGGCGCCTCTCTTTCCTCCTGCAGGCTGAGCAGCTTTAACCCCAGCTCCTCCACCCTCCGCTCCAGCTTCCACAGGTCTCCCCCGTCCCCCCCGGGCTGCAGGAGGAGCTGCTGACGCTCGCGGGCTCCAGATCCTGAGCTGCTCCTCCTCATGTCAGGGAGGGGGTGTGAGGAGGATGAGGAGGATGAAGGCTGGTCGGAAACCATTCCTGGGAGCAGAAGAGACAAATACATGAGTCCAAAGCTGCATCCCGTGTTGCTTCAACGTGCATCCACTTTTCCTTCACTTTTTTCCTTGCGTCTTAGTACCTCCCAGTGATACATGGAGAGACACAAGACATCCACGATAAGAGACGAAATAAGACGATGTGTTTTAAAGGTCCCCTATTATACTGTTTTTATCAATATATTATAGGTCTCAGATATATACAGAACCTGTCTCTGATTGGCTGAAACACCATACAGATCATTGCAGCATTACCCATAATCCCCTCTGTTTCAGCCCTGTTTCCAAAGTGCAACAACACATGTTGATGTAGAAGAGTCATGAAGAAGAGGGGACACATGTTGATGTAGAAGAGACATGAAGAAGAGGGGACACATGTTGATGTAGAAGAGACATGAAGAAGAGGGGACATGTTGATGTAAAAGAGACATGAAGAAGAGGGGACACATGTTGATGTAGAAGAGACATGAAGAAGAGGGGACACATGTTGATGTAGAAGAGACATGAAGAAGAGGGGACACATGTTGATGTAGAAGAGACATGAAGAAGAGGGGACATATGTTGATGTAGAGGAGACATGAAGAAGAGGGGACCCATGTTGATGTAGAGGAGACGTGAAGAAGAGGGGACACATGTTGATGTAGAAGAGACGTGAAGAAGAGGGGACACATGTTGATGTAGAAGAGACATGAAGAAGAGGGGACACATGTTGATGTAGAGGAGACATGAAGAAGAGGGGACACATGTTGATGTAGAGGAGACATGAAGAAGAGGGGACACATGTTGATGTAGAAGAGACATGAAGAAGTGGATTTTGCATAATAGGTGACCTTTAAGAGCAAAGAGACGTCCTCAAGAATCATCCTGCTGCTTCATATCTAAGAAAGAAACAATCCCCAAATGCTGAAACTCATGGTACTTTGATATTTCCATTTTATGCTTCTTTACACTTCTGTTCAACTACTTTTTACTGTTTATATGACAAGGAAACATACTCCCTCTACACTACAGGAAAGGGAACACCACAAAAAGCATAATAGGGCCTCTTTAAGCACAATCAATATGTTTGTTGTTATTGATGCATAAATGATGTTTCGTCGGTAAAGACTTCCTTTACTGCCCTTGATTAAACGCTCCCACCTGGTTTGCTCCTCCCTCCCAGCTGCTCCTGCAGGACCCTCAGCTGCTCCTTCAAGGATGGGATTGAATGTGCCTCCTGGTCCTGGACAGGCCACTCCAGGAACTCCATCACCTCCTCCCCCAGCAGGAGCTCCAGGACGTCGCTGTGTCTGATGGCGTCCGTCAGCAGAGACTTGAAAGAGGCGGAGAGACGCTGCTGCTCCTCGACCAGCCGCTCGTCCTCCTCCTGCAGCGCGGACACCTTCGTCTGCGTCTCCGTCAACGAGCTCCTGATCCGGGTCACGTTCACCTCCAGGGCCCGGCTGTGGATCTGCTCCAAGGACATGGACTCCTTCACCTGCAGCAACCGAGACGGATACATTTTTCATGTGCTTTATAGTTTTTGCCCATTTTGCAGACAGTTAAATTGGAAAGGAGAACAAAATAAATTCTGTTCGGAGGTCAGATTCAAACCCTGGTTGTTTGTACTAATAATGGAAAACTAACAATCAAAAAAAGATATAATAATAATTTAAAGGTCCCCTATGATACTGTTTGTCATCAATATATTACAGGTCTCAGATATATACAGAACCTGTCTCTGATTGGCTGAAACACCAAACAGGTCATTGCAGCATTACCCATAATCCCCTCTGTTTCAGCCCTGTTTCCAAAGTGCTGATTCTCTGTCTGTTACTTTAGATGAAAATAAGGAGCCCCTCCCCACGCACCTCTGAGAGAGATTTGGTTAAAAAGAACTCAATAGCCGCTTGCACCCCTAGTACTTTTCCCACTTTAGTTCCGATATAGTTCTGAAATGTTGCGTTCACACCAAAAAGAGCCGGAACTAAAATGAGTTCATGAGAACCTTTTTACCCCCTTTTCCGTCCCGTCTAGAGAGCAGGGACTTTCGTGGGAGAAAAAGGTTCCTCTGTCTGATTGGCTGGGCGGATTGCAACCCACGCCCCGTAAAACTCAAAAAAAGTTTTGTGAAGCTGCCATTTTATTATCCTGGCATTAGCTTATTAGCATTAGCCCAGCGCACAAACGCAGAGACTAATTTATGGCAACACAAAATAAAACATGGGAGCGGTGGAGATGAGGAGGTGTCGGCGTTCTGGCGATTTACTCGGAAGGCTTCAGTAGAAGCTGCTGGGAGTCCCAGAAGCTTCTACTGAAGCCAGTCCCTAACTCCGGGGACTTCGGGTGGAAGAATACGCCGTGAAGTTGTTTGCGGCCTGCCAGTAAACCCAAAGCAGAAGCAGAAAAAGTGACATCAGCGGCTTCATTTGCCTAATCCTTCCCCTGGGACTTATTCCGGTGTGAACGCGTGTTGAACTGTTGTGAACGATTCATCTCTTGAATGCTCTTATGCTGACGCCATATCTGTCAATCTGTCAATCACACAGCTGGTTCTAATAAAGGGATCATTGCTGGCTCACTCGGCGAACTCAGTCAGTGTCATGTGAACTACAATGCAAGTGTGTGGCGTCTTTTATTTCTCCGTAGTATTAGTCCAAGGCTATCTAGACCTTTGCTGGTAATGGCTGCTGCGCCAACAGGTTATGGGCCCAGAAAGGATTTTGGAAACCGATGGAATCGTTTGTGCTTTGACGGAGATGAGAAAAACTATGAGTTGTGGGAAACAAAGTTTCTTGGCCACCTGCGTCTACAAGGGCTGAAAAGCACCATATTGAAAGAGCCTGACAGTGGCGGAGGCGAAGAGGACGCAGAAGGAGCCGCGGTAAGAGCCGCAGAAGACGCTGATAAAAATGAAGAAGTCTACGCTGAACTTATTCAATTGTTGGACGATACAAGTTTGTCTCTGGTCATGAGAGATGGAGCGGACGATGGGAGAAAGGCGTTGAAGATTCTGAGGGATCACTACGCAGGTACAGGAAAACTGCGTGTGATCAGCTTGTATACAGAGCTTACGTCTCTCCAGAAATATGCTAATGAAAGCATCACAGACTATATTATACGAGCAGAGACTGCTATCACAGCACTGAGGAATGCAGAAGAGATTTTGAGTGACGGTTTATTGATAGCTATGATTCTGAAGGGGCTGCCAGCGTCATTTAAGCCGTTTTCTATCCACACTACACAAAGTGATGAGAAGATCACCTTCGCCGAGTTCAAGACCAAGCTGAGGAGCTACGAGAGCACTGAGAAGTTCAGTGGGAGCTCAGTTGATGACAGCGTGATGAAAGTAAGAGGCAAAGACTTTGATGTGAAGCTGCTGACCTGTTATACTTGCGGCCAGAAGGGTCACAGGGCCCGCGAGTGCAAGGCTGCTGGTCACGGGGAACAACAGAGACAGTGGTGCCGTTTTTGCAGGAGTTCCACGCACAGAGATGCAAACTGCAGGCGGAGAGGACGACGAGACAACGTAAAACAGGCCATGGACGAAGAGGACCACGACCACCACCACACATTCGCCTTCAAGGCCCGCGAACGACAGGTGGACAGCGACCCGGGCGATGGACTGAAGCAAAGAGGGCTTATGGTCGACACCGGTGCTACATCGCACATAATGACTGACATGAACAAATTCAAAGACTTTGACGAGAGTTTCGAGCCACGAAAACATGTCCTGGAGTTGGCTGATGGAGTGAGGGCCTCTGGCATAGCGCTGAAGAGAGGTGCAGCCAAAGTTAGGCTGAAAGACAATACGGGTCGAGAGGTGGAGACTATGCTGACGGGGGCGCTGTACGTCCCATCCTTTCCCCAAGACATTTTCTCGGTCAAAGCAGCGACGACCAATGGAGCCACGGTCGTATTCAAAGAAGGACAGAACAAGCTCATTCACGAGAACGGTACGACATTTGATATTAAGGTGTATGATAGATTGTTTTATTTAAACACAGTTAATGATGAAGATGTTGATGAATGTCATGGGTGTTATGATATCAAAACATGGCACGAAATTCTAGGTCACTGTAACTACGAAGATGTGTTGAAATTGCAAAAAGTCACAGAGGGTATGACAATTAAAGGCAAAACTGATACATCTAATTTGACATGTGACGTGTGCACAAAAGGGAAATTTGCTCAGAGCAGGAGCAGAGAGCCAGATGAAAGGGCAAAGGCTGCACTGCAGCTTGTACACACAGATTTGTCTGGACCTATAGATCCTACAGCTAAAGATGGGTTCAGATACACATTAGCATTTACTGATGACTATTCAGGAGCAGTTTTTGTTTATTTTTTTAAATCTAAGAGTGACACAGTCAAGGCTTCTGAGAAGTACATTGCTGACATTTCACCTTATGGAAAAATCAAATGCATTAGATCTGATAATGGTACTGAGTATACTTCTGGTCAATTTCAGTCATTGCTAAGTAGAAATGCCATCAGACATGAGACCTCAGCTCCTTATTCACCCCATCAAAATGGGACAGCTGAGAGAAATTACCTTAAATTACCTTAGTTGCTGATTGGCTAATGGTTGCACAAGCCAAAACATCGTTATGACATCATAAAGTGGCCAAAATCTGATCAGCTCATTTTCAGACAGGTTTTTATAGAAATGGATCAGGACAAAAAGTGAGAGAATCTCTTTTTACAGAGGGGACACATGTTGATGTAGAAGAGACATGAAGAAGAGGGGACACATGTTGATGTAGAAGAGACATGAAGAAGAGGGGACACATGTTGATGTAGAAGAGACGGAAGAAGGGGGACACATGTTGATGTAGAAGAGACGAAGAAGAGGGGACACATGTTGATGTAGAAGAGACATGAAGAAGAGGGGACCACATGTTGGGTAGAAGAGACAGGAAGAAGAGGGGACACATGTTGATGTAGAAGAGACATGAAGAAGAGGGGACACATGTTGATGTAGAAGAGACAGGAAGAAGAGGGGACACATGTTGATGTAGAAGAGACATGAAGAAGAGGGGACACATGTTGATGTAGAAGAGACATGAAGAAGAGGGGGACACATGTTGATGTAGAAGAGACATGAAGAAGAGGGGGACACCATGTTGAGTAGAAAGAGACATGA
>NW_022991730.1:22500-38297 GCF_902827175.1 Gymnodraco acuticeps | reverse complement strand
TCCTGCTGATGTTCAGGTGTATATCAGTATGTAGTGTCTCTACTTTAAAGAGTCCTCTCCTGCTGATGTTCAGGTGTATATCAGTAGTAGTGTCTCTACTTTAAAGAGTCCTCTCCTGCTGATGTTCAGGTGTATCAGTATGTAGTGTCTCTACTTTAAAGAGTCCTCTCCTGCTGATGTTCAGGTGTATATCAGTATGTAGTGTCTCTACTTTAAAGAGTCCTCTCCTGCTGATGTTCAGGTGTATATCAGTATGTAGTGTCTCTACTTTAAAGAGTCATCTCCTGCTGATGTTCAGGTGTATATCAGTATGTACTGTCTCTACTTTAAAGAGTCCTCTCCTCCTGCTGATGTTCAGGTGTATATCAGTATGTAGTGTCTCTACTTTAAAGAGTCCTCTCCTGCTGATGTTCAGGTGTATATCAGTATGTAGTGTCTCTACTTTAAAGAGTCCTCTCCTGCTGATGTTCAGGTGTATATCAGTATGTACTGTCTCTGCTTTAAAGAGTCCTCTCCTGCTGATGTTCAGGTGTATATCAGTATGTAGTGTCTCTACTTTAAAGAGTCTCTCCTGCTGATGTTCAGGTGTATATCAGTATGTAGTGTCTCTACTTTAAAGAATCCTCTCCTGCTGATGTTCAGGTGTATATCAGTATGTAGTGTCTCTACTTTAAAGAGTCCTCTCCTGCTGATGTTCAGGTGTATATCAGTATGTAGTGTCTCTACTTTAAAGAGTCCTCTCCTGCTGATGTTCAGGTGTATATCAGTATGTAGTGTCCTCTACTTTAAAGAGTCCTCTCATGCTGATGTTCAGGTGTATATCAGTATGTAGTGTCTCTACTTTAAAGAGTCCTCTCCTGCTGATGTTCAGGTGTATATCAGTATGTAGTGTCTCTACTTTAAAGAGTCATCTCCTGCTGATGTTCAGGTGTATATCAGTATGTAGTGTCTCTACTTTAAAGAGTCCTCTCTGCTGATGTTCAGGTGTATATCAGTATGTAGTGTCTCTACTTTAAAGAGTCCTCTCCTGCTGATGTTCAGGTGTATATCAGTATGTACTGTCTCTACTTTAAAGAGTCCTCTCCTGCTGATGTTCAGGTGTATATCAGTATGTAGTGTCTCTACTTTAAAGAGTTCTCTCCTGCTGATGTTCAGGTGTATATCAGTATGTAGTGTCTCTACTTTAAAGAGTCCTCTCCTGCTGATGTTCAGGTGTATATCAGTATGTAGTGTCTCTACTTTAAAGAGTCCTCTCCTGCTGATGTTCAGGTGTATATCAGTATGTAGTGTCTCTACTTTAAAGAGTCCTCTCCTGCTGATGTTCAGGTGTATATCAGTATGTAGTGTCTCTACTTTAAAGAGTCATCTCCTGCTGATGTTCAGGTGTATATCAGTATGTAGTGTCTCTACTTTAAAGAGTCCTCTCCTGCTGATGTTCAGGTGTATATCAGTATGTAGTGTCTCTACTTTAAAGAGTCATCTCCTGCTGATGTTCAGGTGTATATCAGTATGTAGTGTCTCTACTTTAAAGAGTCCTCTCCTGCTGATGTTCAGGTGTATATCAGTATGTAGTGTCTCTACTTTAAGAGTTCTCTCCTGCTGATGTTCAGGTGTATATCAGTATGCAGTGTCTCTACTTTAAAGAGTCTCTCCTGCTGATGTTCAGGTGTATATCAGTATGTAGTGTCTCTACTTTAAAGAGTCCTCTCCTGCTGATGTTCAGGTGTATATCAGTATGTAGTGTCTCTACTTTAAAGAGTCCTCTCCTGCTGATGTTCAGGTGTATATCAGTATGTAGTGTCTCTACTTTAAAGAGTCCTCTCCTGCTGATGTTCAGGTGTATATCAGTATGTAGTGTCTCTACTTTAAAGAGTCCTCTCCTGCTGATGTTCAGGTGTATATCAGTATGTAGTGTCTCTACTTTAAAGAGTCCTCTCCTGCTGATGTTCAGGTGTATATCAGTATGTAGTGTCTCTACTTTAAAGAGTCCTCTCCTGCTGATGTTCAGGTGTATATCAGTATGTAGTGTCTCTACTTTAAAGAGTCCTCTCCTGCTGATGTTCAGGTGTATATCAGTATGTAGTGTCTCTACTTTAAAGAGTCTCTCCTGCTGATGTTCAGGTGTATATCAGTATGTAGTGTCTCTACTTTAAAGAGTCCTCTCCTGCTGATGTTCAGGTGTATATCAGTATGTAGTGTCTCTACTTTAAAGAGTCCTCTCCTGCTGATGTTCAGGTGTATATCAGTATGTACTGTCTCTACTTTAAAGAGTCCTCTCCTGCTGATGTTCAGGTGTATATCAGTATGTAGTGTCTCTACTTTAAAGAGTCTCTCCTGCTGATGTTCAGGTGTATATCAGTATGTAGAGTCTCTACTTTAAAGAGTCCTCTCCTGTGATGTTCAGGTGTATATCAGTATGTAGTGTCTCTACTTTAAAGAGTCCTCTCCTGCTGATGTTCAGGTGTATATCAGTATGTAGTGTCTCTACTTTAAAGAGTCCTCTCCTGCTGATGTTCAGGTGTATATCAGTATGTAGTGTCTCTACTTTAAAGAGTCCTCTCCTGCTGATGTTCAGGTGTATATCAGTATGTAGTGTCTCTACTTTAAAGAGTCCTCTCCTGCTGGTGTTCAGGTGTATATCAGTATAGTGTCTCTACTTTAAAGAGTCCTCTCCTGCTGATGTTCAGGTGTATATCAGTATGTAGTGTCTCTACTTTAAAGAGTCCTCTCCTGCTGATGTTCAGGTGTATATCAGTATGTAGTGTCTCTACTTTAAAGAGTCATCTCCTGCTGATGTTCAGGTGTATATCAGTATGTAGTGTCTCTACTTTAAAGAGTCCTCTCCTCTTGATGTTCAGGTGCTCCATAGTCAAGGACAGAAATAACCAAAACGATCTTGCATGGGAGTGTAAACAACCTCAACTGTCCGTCAACGGCGCGGCGGTATGTCTGTTTTGAATGATGCGATAAAACAAATTGCAAGCCGCGGTGAAACTTGAGCGATTGGAGCAATGCGAATATTCGCATCGGGTCCGGTGTGAACGCAGCATTATGGCAACACAAAAAAAAACATTGGAGCGGTGGAGTGATGAGGAGGTGTCGGCGTTCTGGCGATTTACTCGGAAGGCTCTCCGGGGACTTCGGGTGGCAGTATACGCCGTGAAGTGGTTTTCGTTCTGCCAGTAAACCCAAAGCAGAAGAAGAAGAAGTGACGTCAGCGGCTTCATTTTCCTGATCCTCCCTCAGGGACTTATTCCGGTGTGAACGTGATCGGCTCTATACGGCCGTCCACACACAGGCAGATGACAAAAAATCTTTCAAAGCTTCGCCCATTCACTTGAATGGGGTGACGTAGAAGATTTTGAATCTTCGCCGAACTGCATTGGTGGGGAGCGGAGCATGGCTTTGCAGAGCATCGTGAGCATCAAAAAGTTGAGCAATGTTCAACTTTTGATGCCTCCCGATGGCTTTCGAAGCTGGCATCAGCCAATCAAAATCCTGTTATTATATGCAAATCCCGCCAGTACAAGCGCTAGCCATCAAACCGCGTGCAAGCTGGGAGGGCCAGACCGCAGTTCATTTCCTCATATTCCAAACGAGAAATTACGGTAGCAAATCACCCGGTTCTTTACGACCAGAACTATTAACGGGGATACAAACCAGAGGAACCAGGCATGGAGGGAGGTGGCAGAGACAGTGGGTGAAACTGGTAGGTTTTCGCCTGTTTGGGGATTTTATATCCAGTTTACTTCGTTTTAACTTTGCTATTGCTTTGTATGTCGGGGGCGGGAGATTCATGTGATTGGTTGTTGGTCGCGTTGCTCGTAAAAATCGCCAAGCTTCAGACACATTTTTTCATGCCTGTGTGTGGACGGGCCGTAAGTTCCATGGGGGCGCTAAGTGCTGGGAACTAAGTACGGCAAGTACTTGGTGTGATAATATCTAGGATTAAAAGACTAATGTCACAGCAGGATTTGGAAAAACTTGTCCATGCTTTTATCTTCAGTAGACTCGACTACTGTAATGGTGTCTTCACAGGTCTCACTAAAAAATCTATTAGGAAGCTGCAGCTGATTCAGAACGCCGCTGCTCGAGTCCTCACTAACACTAAGAAAGTGGATCACTCCTGTTCTGAAGTCTTTACACTGGCTTCCTGTGTGTCAAAGAATAGATTTCTAAATACTGCTGCTGGTTTATAAAGCACTGAATGGTTTAGGCCCAAAATACATTTCTGGACCTCCTGCTAAATGATGAACCATCCAGATCTCTCAGGTCTTTCAGGGACTGGTCAGCTTCTGTCCCCAGAGTCAGAACTAAACATGGAGAAGCAGCGTTCAGTTATTATGCTCCAAATATCTGGAACAAACTCCCAGAAACCTGCAGGTCCGCTGCAACTCTGAATACTTTTAAATCCAGAGCTGAAGACTTTTATTTTGTCGCTGCTTTTAATTGAACTATTCATATCTTAGACTGCACTGTAACTTTTATCCATGTATTTTTTCTTTTAAAGTTTATTTTATTAGCTTTTCTTTTTAATGACTGATTTTAAATGCCATTTTCTTAATGTCTTTCATTTTTTGTAAAGCACTTTGAATTGCCTTGGTGTTGAAAAGTGCTATATAAATAAACTTGCCTTGCCTTGGTGTGAAAGCGGCTAATGTGTTGGAAGCGCTAGCCAAAAGAAGCACAAGTGTTAAAACCCTTTCTAGCACTCTACAGGAAAGGGTGAACCCCAATTAGCATTACAGAGCCTCTTTAACACTCACGTGATACACTAGAAGTTGCCTCTATTCAACAAGTCTTGATTATTTACGGGGCATTCTATAAACGTTTAACATTACATGAATTTATCCGACACCTTTTCTCACTGTTTGTAGTTGAAGGACACTGAAAAAATCAAGTTGACCTCGACAAATGAATCTTCCAGCTGTATAACTTTTCATCGCCAAGGTTTTACAAGCATTTTTCAGACACATTGTTTTTGTATTACCGGCTGTAAATATGAATCACAATCTCTGCCAGGGACGGAGTTTACTTTTGGCCACGCTGTGACTGAATGCTAATGCAGGGTTACTCTTAAATGTGCTCAACTCAGCACTTACAAGTGGAACTACAAAGCAACGTGTTGACAGATGAGTCTCGAATGTAGTGTATTACCATACGCCGTATAAACAATAAACAACAAACAATAAACAACATCAAACAGGCGGGGCTTTGAAGGTTCCTGTTCTGCAGAAAACACAACATATAATGTTTTTTTTTGGGGCTTGCACAAATGGTAGGTTTGCCGCTCCACCTGCATAATGGGAAGGTGGTGGCGAAGTCCATGGGGGACTTGGCTTGGCAACTGGAAGGTCACCAGTTGAAGTCCCGGAAAGACCAAGTGCTACAGAGGTGTCCCTGAGCAAGGCACCGTTGCCTACACTGCTCCCCGGGCGCTGTACATAATGGCAGAACACTGCTCCTAACACTACGATGGGTCGAATGCAGAGAAACCGTTACGTTACATAGAACCTGTACTACGTAATGACAATAAGTTGAATCTTCTTCTTCCTCAATATTGCCTGAGAAGCTGTTCATTAATTGGGGAAGAAATACGTTAATTAGATAAGATATTAATAATAATAATAATAGCTTGGATTTATATAGCGCCTTTCAAGGGACCCAAGGTCGCTTTACAAGTAATAGGGCAAAAACAAACATAACAAAACAAAAGTCAGACAGACAAAACAACAGATCGATTTAGGGGCCGAAAGCCTTGGTGAACAGATGGGACTTGAGGGTTCTTTTGAAGGCGTCAAGTGTGGGGATGTTGCGAATCTCCGCAGGGAGAGCGTTCCAGACGGTGGGGGCTGCCACATGTGAAGGCTCTGTCCCTGAAGGTTCGCAGTTTGGTGCGGGGGGTGGTAAGCAGGCCAGAGTCTGAGGACCGCAGGTTCCGGGGTGGGGCATGTGGGTGAAGGATGTCCGATAGGTACTAGGGGGCAAGGGCATGGAGGGACTTGTAGGTAAGGAGGAGGACTTTGTAGGATATGCGGGACTTGACCGGCAACCAGTGTAGGTGGATGAGGGTGGGAGTGATGTGCTGCCACGGCTTTGTGTGCGGGAGTACCCTAGCAGCACAGTTTTGGACATACTGGAGCCTGTCCGGGGTTTTGTTGGGAACCCCGAACAGGACACCATTGCAGTCGTCCAAGCGGGTGGTGACAAACGCATGCACTAGGGTTTCGGCAACCGACTCCGAGAGTGACGGTCGGAGTCTGGCAATGTTCCTCAGGTGGTAAAAGGCCGATTTGGTCACAGATTTAAACATTGTGCAGGTGAACAGTGCAGATATTTGTAATATGTTTACAGGGTTTGGTAATATCCAGGTGTAAATGCTTTACACATTTCAGTCACACTTTTTGTTTAGTAAGCTCAGTTTCATTATTCATTATCGATTCATTTGCAGATTATTATTCGCTAAATCTCCAAAATGTAAGAAAATATTAAACAATTTCCGTCGCAGTTTCTCCAAGAAGTCTAAGGTGATGTTTTAAAATGTCTTGTTTCCTGAATCAAAAACTCAAAGATATTCACTTTGTTATGATTTCAAACAGAAAAAACGTAGATATACATATTTTATAGGCTATAAATAGTATTATTAACAAAAAACAATGATTTAACTAATCAAGTATTACCATGTTTCTGTAGATTGACAACTTTAGTATGCTGAGTATAAAAGTAGATAGTGAGAAGCTGCTGAACTCCCAGGCACCCGATGCATGTTGGTGCGTACCTGTACCCAATGCATGTGTGTGTTTGCACCTAATGGGAGTAAAAAGACTCATATTTTGTACAAATAAATCATGGAATTGTGTGATTTTGGCCTCGATACATTAGAACATAGTGTATCATTCAGAATATGTCGTGTGCTCGCCCATTTAAGGGATTCGTGTTTTTTGGTTTCATTGTCTGATATTTCTGCTGGTTTCGTCTCTTTTGTTCTAAAGCTCTACAGTAGATACATTACATTGTTTATTTTATTATCTTTTCTTTTTAATGACTGATTTTAAATGCCATTTTCTAAATGTCTTCATTTTTTGTAAAGCACTTTGAAACTTGCCTTACCTTACAGTAGAGACCCTTCATGGTGTTTGTCTGTCTCACTCTTCATCCTCACTCCCTCTTCATCCTCACTCCCTCTTCATCTCCCTCCCACTCCCTCTACTCCCTCTTCATCCTCACTCCCTCTTCATCCTCACTCCCTCTTCATCCTCACTCCCTCTTCATCCTCACTCTCTGAAGTCCACTTGGCCGATGGAGAGACAGAAATAGAGGCAAGGGTGTGAAACAAACTCCTCTCTTCTTCCTCCTCCCTCTCGTTCTCAGCCACAGATCCTTCATCTGCTTCATTGTTCAAAGGCTTGTCTGAGTTTGGATCCTGCCTTCTCTCCTAGAGCCGATGAAAGGAGACAGAGGAGACAGAGGAGACAGAGGGAGGGATTAGGGGAGAGAGGCAGGACATTACGTTGTTGTTATTGTTGCTATTAGTGTTGTGCACTCACTCACTCATCCCTTATCTCTCTCTCCTGCTTCCTCTCTGATGCTAAACACAAGCAAACAATCAATCATGCTCTGTCATACAAACCCGGATCATGTACTGTGAACATTTCCAATTACATTTGTTCCCGTCATGAATATAGAAAGACTCCTCTTCATCGGGACACTTCAACAATCCCTCAGCAGGAATACTGGAGAGGGCTCGCAAATAATAACAGCAGCAGTTTGAGTGCTGGCAGTGTCAGACTGACTACCCTATTGCAGTCCTTTAAGCACTAAGTATTGTCAGTATTAGTGGTAAGACTGCAGCTTACTATTATTCTCATTACAGATGAGTATCACAACTGTGTTCTAGATTCACCATAGTGAAAATGTTCTTCCTAGTTTCTCAAAGTCCAAGATCATTTCTTGAATATGTTTCTTTTGTCAACGCAAAACCCAAAGGAGTTCACTTTATATATTTATTTATAGGATTTAAAACACATAAAAGCTGGAAATAGCCGTTTTTGCGAGGCTGAAACCGCAATTGAAAATTCTGGATAATCACAATAAATGGAAAGTATTTTCATAATACAGAACAGTTTAGTGAAATGGTCCATCACCAGTTTCACAAACTCCAAGGTAATGTCTTTGAGCTTGATTTCAATATTTGAGGGACTGAAAATAATATATTTGGGCTTTTTTTGTTAGAAATTACCAATATTTCTCTGTCGATAGACTAACCATAGCCGCTTTGTTAGAAGTCATTTTAGTTGTGGTATTCTAAAGGCCCGGACACACCGGCTGATTTCGGCCGTCAATAGGTGTCTGGCCGTCAATGAGCGTCCTGTCGCCCTACCGTCCTGTCGCCCTACCGTCGTGTCTTTCCGGCCGTGCAGACACCTTCCGATTCAACATGTTGAATCGGAAGGTGTCGGCAAAATAAATCACTCTGATTGGCTGTTCAGCTTAGCGAATCAGAACATGAGAAGCGAAACGGAAGTGACGAAGGCACACACAGACCAGAGGTTGCGTTAACCGAATATTTTCCGTCTATGACGGATTTTTTTTAACAATGACGGACAAATCTGAAAGCAGTCCGTCATTTTGACAGATTAGAACAAACTCGGAACAGCGCCAAAGTTTCCCCGCAGTTTCCCCAAAAAGGAAATTATACCGTTTCCAAACCTAACTGCCGTACAAATCATTGAAATGTCTGTGAGTTTTGGCTTTACGCTGTGCACGCTGCCGCGAGGTGCAGCAGCCATGCATAACTTGGCGCATGTGAACTGTCTATCTCCTCCCCCCCCCGTTGACAGTTCACGAGCATGCTCCCCCCCCCCTCGTCAGAGTTGTGTAAAGGCCGACGGGTAATTCTGGATTTTGACGGAAGTTTTACGATTCGGTCCGTCAAAATGACGGCAGCGAAAAAGTCTAGCGCAACCTCTGACACAGACGGCTACTATTTTTCATTTTCCAGTACCGCACTAAACATGTGTTATAAGTCGCTATGTGAAACAGTCTGTGATGGACGAGAGTGAAAATGGAACGCACGCTATTTGTTGTTTGCATTACGCAGTCTGTCTTCCGGTTGCCTCTTTTGAATGACGAATACACACTACCGCCGCCTGCTGGTAAGGAGAGTTATTGCCACTCACGCATGCGCAGTGCGTACGTGCTACTTGGCCGTCGGCTGAAGTCTTTGCGGTGTGTTCCAGTGCGACTTTTTGGCCAAGACGCAGGAGACGTGTGGCGACACAACAATCGGGTCCGACATGTTCTTTGGTGTCAGTTTGGTGTGTCAGGGCCTTTAGTTGTTTAGTAGCAGTAGCAGTAGTAGTTGTAGTGACGGTGGTAATATCAGATGTGCAAAAGCGGTATTTCTAATGATAGAAGTTGTATCAGCAGTCATTTACTTATTAGTTGTACAAGTTAAAGTAGCGTTAATACCATAGGTTAATACTAACAGTTGTAACTATAAGGATAGTAGTTGTAGTATTGGTACGTTGTAGTAGTAGTACTGATTACTGTTACACATTTCTAAATACAAAAACCAATATATAATAGTGGTTTAATATTGAAGTCGCATGCTTCCTTTTCCATCAATTACATATTCCTTCTGATCTGCAATGAACTGGGACGGAAAACAAAGTTTGGACTGCAGACTCTGACCTGATCCATTTAATCTCACACACACACACACACACACACACACACACACACACACACACCACACACACATACACACATACACACACACACCCTCTGTTTTTTTCAGTGCAGTCAGAGAATCTCACATGGAATAAAACGCTCCAAAGTAGTTTCTTCAACTTCCATCCATCTTTACTTTCCGTTTTTGTTTTGAAAGTAAGCCATGATGAAACTATATATAGCGGAGAGGAGGGGGCGGGATTGTCACACATTCTGCAGATCCTGCAAATCTTCCAAACTAACTCTTAACACCTCCGTCAAATGAAAAGAGAGCGCTGTCACCCAGGAGGCCGTTTCTCAAACCTGAGACACACAACACTCCCATCGGCAAGAACGCTAAAAACAGCTCAAAGAAAGGACACATGGAGAACTGGTGGTTATTAGTGGAGCTTAGAGACGGGGATTGGGTGTCAGATGAACAAAGGCAGAGATTTTTAGATTCGACGGAAGATGGAATGTTTTTTACTTTAACATCTCCCAGGGCCCCTCTGGTTCTTGTTAGTGCCGAGCCTCGATCGTGTTTCCAGAGTTTTCTTTTTTAAAAACATGAGGCTGGGAGAGATGCTCCAGCCCTGCACTGCTTATATATTCATGCTTTACACACACAACTCTGACTTCCTCTGTGTGTGTGTGTGTGTGGTGTGTGTGTGTGTGTGTGTGTGTGTGTGTGTGTGTGTGTGTGTGTGTGTGTGTGTGTGTGTGTGTGTGTGTGGTGTGTGTGTGTGTGTGTGTGTGTGTGTGTGTGTGTGTGTGTGTGTGTGTGTGGTGTGTGTGTGTGTGTGTGTGTGTGTGTGGGTGTGTGTGTGTGTGTGTGTGTGTGTGGTGTGTGTGTGTGTGTGTGTGTGTGGTGTGTGTGTGTGTTGTGTGTGTGTGTGTGTGGCCATCTGTGTGTATGCTTAGGTATTTATACTTGTGTGGATACATTATGCATTCATTTGAATCTGCCTAGATGTAAATAGGTTTGACAGGATATCTTTTAATATATCTATGTATGTCTATGTGCAGGTGTGTGATTGACATTTCATCAAGAAATGACCTATTGTATAAAACCATAACACGTACACACCCCCTTCTATCTCTTACACAACAGGTATTTTTAGTCATTTACATTTTATTTATATTTCCCAATCCAACAAATCCCACATTTGTCTCAGAGTGCTTTACAGTTTGTACAGCAAACTACACCCTTTTGACCTTAGACCCTTGCAGTGCATAAAGCAAAAGGCGTGTTCACACCGGAGTACTTTTCCCGTTTGGTTCCATTAGTGCCTGGAATTTTGCGTTCACACCAAAACGAGTACTTAGTTCCGGGAACTTTTACCCCCATTTGTAGTGCCTGCTAGAGAGGTGGTATTTTCCTGGGGAGAAAAAAGTACCAATTTCTGATTGGCTGGGCGAATTGCAAACCACGCCCCGTAAAACTCTGAAAAGTTTTGTGAAGCCGCCATTGTATTTGCTGGCATTAGCATTATTAGCATTAGCATTAGCCCCGCGCACAAACGGAGAAAGAATAACTTATGGCAACACAAAGAAAACATGGGAGCGGTGGAGATGAGGAGGTGTCGGCGTTCTGGCGATTTACTCAGAAGGCCAGTCCCCAACTCCGGGGACTTCCGGCTAGGGACTTCGGGTGGCAGTATACGCCGCGTGAAGTTGTTTGCGGCGTGACGTCAGCGGCTTAATTTGCCTAATCCTCCCTCAGGGACTTATTCTGGTGTGAACGTGATCTGTACTTAGTTTCATGGGGGTACTAAGTGCTGGGCACTAAGTACAGCATAGTACTTGGTGTGGAAGCGGCTAATGACTTAAGACTATAGCAGCCTAACCAGAGACTGGTAGAAAGTTAAGCCTGAGCCAGCCCTAACTATAAACTGTATATCAGAGGAAAGTCTGAAGAAGATAGCAGCATAACAAGAGGCCAGTTCATGATATTATGAGCCATCCTGAACTATTAGCTTCATCAGGGAGGAAAGTGTAAAGCCTATCGAAGCATAACTAGGATTTTAATGCACTTTTGAACGTACGTTTGAACTGAGCCAGCCTAACTATAAGCTTTATCACAGAGGAAAGGTCAAATACTTTTGCAGCATACTAAGAGGCTGGTTCAAAACAAGCCTGAGCCAGCCCTAACTATAAACTTAATATCAGAGGAAAGTCTTAATCCTGTTGCATCATAACTATGGTCTAGTCCAGGGGTGCCCAACCTTTTTTGAACCGAGAGCTACTTTTAAAGTTGCCAGTCTGCCGAGATCTACCAGTCCAAAGGCGTAGCCATTACTGACAGCCTACTACCAGGTAAATACACACTTCTACTTGTATAAAACTGACCTTTGTACGATTAATACTTTATAAAATACTGCAGATCCTTCTTACCTCTTTCTAATCTACACACATACAAGTATTTAACTGAAGGCAAGGCAAGGCAAGGCAAGTTTATTTATATAGCACTTTTCAACACAAGGCAATTCAAAGTGCTTTACAAAAAATGAAAGACATTAAGAAAATGGCATTTAAAATCAGTCATTAAAAAGAAAAGCTAATAAAATAAACATTAAAAGAAAAAATACATGGATAAAAGTTCTGAAGTTACACAACAGTGTTGTTGATACAGAGTTGGAGTTTATTCACACGTCACTACAGTGGGTAATGTTTAAGAAACATTGAACAGTGCTGCCACATATGACACAGGGATAAAAGAAAATACTCTGAACCCTTTCTTTGCCATTATATAAAAATAGTGTTGCTACAAAAGTATAAATTAGGCTTACTAATAAGACAACTCAGATCTGAAGCTACACAGGAATCTGCTGCCAACGTGCAATAAAAAAGACAAAATTAATAGAATCAAACCCTTTTTTGTTGCATTTTAGTAGAGTATACAAAGAAATGCCTTTTTAAAATAGGATGCAAGCAACACTAGTTTCTTAACCTGAATTGATAATAGATATAATCAATTTAAACAGAACAGATCTTAATGTTTGCATTTTTATACCATTTTGTACAATAATTATAATGAATAAGTTCAAACAAACTAAAACTTACAGCTGATTAATAACGGTATCTAACTTGAGTTTTTATTATATAAAAAACCTGTTGAAATGCTACTGTTATTTTTACTGTCCCCAAAAAGCCCATCGGCAGCTTCCAGGAATGCTTCTTTCACAACTTCGCCGTCTTGAAAGACTTCATGTGTTTCGCAAGAACGTGACTGACTCGATAAGATGCTCTGGTAGCAGCCTTGCTCTTGTTGTTGGGCCTGGTGAAAATGGACTGCTGTGCATTTAGCTGCCCTTTCAGGCCCCTCCCCTTTTGGAGCGTAGGGCAGAATTAGGAGGGAATTCCGTCTCGTAGCGTTTGTGCACTGTTTTGAAATGCCGCTCCTAAATTACCCTTCTTCGATAAAGCCACGCTCGCATTGCAGATGAGACAGATGGACTTTGAATTGGAATAGATACAAAAAATAATCATCCTCCCACTCGGAGTGAAAATGATATATTTGGGGCTTTTTTGCTTCTGCCATTGCTGTCTTGTGTGTGTGCGGACAGTCACTCCTGTTGACACGGACAACGTCAGCGAACTAGTGCCCACTGCCCACAAGCCACGCCCCGACACATCACGCCGGCCAATCACAAAACTTTGATGCGTTCAAGTGCATTATTCTGGCACAGGAAGATGATGTTATAGGACATTAACGATAAAACAGAATATTGTTGTTCTATTTTTAGACACATCTCGCGATCGACTGGTTGGGCACCCCTGATCTAGTCCAAAGTAAGCCTGAGCCAACCCAAACTATAAGCTTTATCAGGGAGGACAGTCTTTAGACTATAGCAGCATAACTAGGGTTTGAATGTAAGCATGAGCCAGCCCAAACTATAAACTTAATCTCAGAGGAAAGTCTTTATCCTATAGCAGCATAACCCGGGTCTGATTCAAGTTTAACCTGAGCCAGCCCTAACTATAAGCTTTATCAAAAAGGAAAAGCTCAAACCTATTCCAGGATCTAGTTCAAGTTAAGCCTGAGCCAGTCCTACCTTTAAGCTTTATTACAAAAAGAAAGATTTGAAAATATAGAAACAAAGTTAGGGCTGGTTCAAGGTCAACCTGCACCAACTATGAGCTTTATCAGAGAGGAACGTTTAAAGCCTATCGAAGCCTAACTAGGGTTTGAATGTAAGCCTGAGCCAGCCCTAACTATAAACTTAATCTCAGAGGAAAGTTTTAATCATGAAGCAACATAACTTGAAGCTGGTCCAAAGTAAACCTGAACCAGCCCAAACTGTAAGACTTTCCAAAAAGTAAAGTTGTAAGCTACTCAAAACATAACTTGAGTTTGAATGTAAGCCTGAACTAGCCCTAACTATAAACTTAACCTCAGAGCAAAGTCTTAAGACTATAGCAGCATACCTAGGGTCTAGGGTTCAAGATCAGCCTGAACCATCCCGAACTATAACACTTATTCAAAAGGAAAGTCTTAATCCTATTGCAACATACCTGGGGTCTAGGGTTCAAGGTAAGCCTGAGCCATCCCTATAACTTTAAGCTTTATCAGGGAGGGAAGTTTAACGCCTATCAAAGCATAACTAGAGTTTGAATGTAAGCCTGAACCAGCCCTAAGCTTTATCCTGGAGGAAAGCCTTGACTTTTTGACAAAGCTATAGTTAGGGCTGGCTCAGGCTTACATTCAAACCCTAGTTTCTCCCATTTGCTTTGGAAACCCTAGGAACCACTAACAACGCTGCATTCTGGGTATGCCATACCCTATTTGGGCAAAAGGGTACTATGAACTCTCTAAGATAAGATGGCGCCTGAACATTAAGGGCTTTGTAGGCTAGGAGAAGTATTCTAACTTCTATACTGAGATATTAAAGCAGCCTCTCTGCAGTCTTTTGCGTTCTCTTCCACCTCTTGAAGGATCAACGGAGCCGTCTCTGTTTCTCTTCGTTATGCAAGTGAAGCTCTTTGAAGAAACTTTTCAGACAGACTGCACACATGAGTGGGTAACTGTGTCGTGACAGAAATCCCATGAGGCCGTTCTTCTCTGGGATTTAGGGAGTGCAGATGCAACTGGTTCAAAGAGGAGACAAGCTGATGTATCAAAGGAAAACCTGCGATAATAATATGAAGCTGTATGAATATATTTAGGGCTTTAATATATACAACAATATGCACCTGTCCTTTTACTTACTTCCTTCATGCTTCGTTTACCTTTATAGATCTTATTAAGTTTAAGTTCTTACAACAATGGTAACTACTTTAGCTCCTACATGCTAGATGCTCAAATCTACCACTATGGATTGTACAATTGATACTCCTGTTATGTACTCCTGTACAATTACTGCTATTTAAACCACTAGGAGTACAAGGGCTGTCTCTAGATGAAGTAATGCTACTAAAAAAGATACATTTATTACTCATTACATTGCATTTAGCTGACGCTTTTATCCAAAGCGACTTACAATAAGTGCGTTCGACCAACAAGATACAAACTTGAAGAAAACAGAATCATAAAGTACATCAGGTTTCATAGAGCTAAACATTTCAAGTGCTACTCAACTGGCTTTAGGTAAGCCAGTCTTTTATTAGTATATAAGTGCTTTGTTAGTAATTCTATCGCTCAAAGTGGAGTCGAAAGAGATGAGTTTTCAGTCTGGAAGGTGTGTAAGCTATCTGCTGTCCTGATGTCAATGGGGAGCTCATTCCACCATCTTGGAGCCAGGATAGCAAACCCACGTGTATTTGCTGATGGGAACTTGGGTCCCCTTCGCAGCGAGGGTGCAGAGAGACGTTTGGTTGATGCAGAGCGTAGTGCACGTGCTGGGGTGTACGGTTTAACCATGTCCTGGATGTAGGAAGGGCCAGATCCATTCACAGCATGGTACGCAAGTACCAGTGTCTTGAAGTGGATTCTAGCAGTTACCGGAAGCCAGTGAAGGGAGCGGAGGAGCGGAGTGGTGTGGGAAAATTTAGGAAGGTTGAAGACCAGACGAGCCGCTGCATTCTGGGTGAGCTGCAGAGGTCGGATGGCACATGCAGGTAGACCAGCCAGGAGGGAGTTGCAGTAG
>NW_022991730.1:10000-17500 GCF_902827175.1 Gymnodraco acuticeps | reverse complement strand
TGCTGCGGCTGGGCAGCAGCTGTGTGTCTCTGCTGCGGCTGGGCAGCAGCTGGGTGTCTCTGCTGCGGCTGGGCAGCGGCTGTGTGTCTGTGCTGCGCTGGGCAGCAGCTGTGTGTCTGTGCTGCGGCTGGGCAGCAGCTGTGTGTCTGTGCTGCGGCTGGGCAGCAGCTGTGTTGAAATGTCTGTGAGTTTTGGCTTTACGCTGTGCGCACTCCCGCGAGGTGCAGTGGGCATGCATAACACGGCGCTAACAGTTCACAAGCGTGCGCCCCCCCCCGGTTGACAGTTCACGACTGTGCTCTTTCCCCCCCCCCCCCCAGAGTGTAAAGGCCGACGGGTAATACTAATGAATTTTGACGGAAATGTTACGATCCTGTCCGTCAAAATGACGGGCAGTGAAAAAGTCTAGCGCAACCTCTGTACAGTACTATTACGTCTGGGTCTCTGTGTTTCATTAAAGCTCGGCTCTGTGTGTGTGTGGAACGAGCCATTTTGTGTGCGTGCGTGAGCGAGAGAGAGCGCACCGGTACCGGAGATCGTAGTTGTTAGCTTCTGGTGCTAGCGAGCTACGCTAACGGATATAAAGAGTTTTTTCAACAACAAAGTGGAGGAGAGTCCTCTCCTGTCAGACTGAGAGACTCACGGCCCGTCCACACTACAGCTTCGACAGCTTCAAAAACGGTTTCCAACGCGTCTGCCCATTCACTTTGAATGGGGTGACGTCACTTTTCGCCGAACTGCATTGTGGGAAGCAGACCTGGCGTTTCAGGCTGCAAAAGTTGAGCAATGTTCAACTTTTGAAGCTTCTGAAGCTTTCGGTGGAAGCGTCAGCCAATCAAATAATATGCCAGTACAAGCTCCAGCCAATCAAACCGCTGCTTGTGTGTCAGGGGCGGGAGATTCATGTGATTGGTTGTTGGTCGAGCTTCAGACACGCCCATCTCCAAGATGTTTTTGAAGCTGTAGTGTGGACGGGCCGTCAGTGAGCTAAAGGACTCTCAGTGTTATCTCAGTGGGTCTCAAACGTTTGGGTCACCATTAATGTAAACAATTATTTCCGAGGCACACGTTTATATGATCATTTATAGTTATAAAAAAATAAGAGAATAAATGAAAAACAGGTATGAAATACTATATGACATTAAAACAAGAATAAAGTTTGAAAGGGGAGTGATTTGTAAAATATCCATAAAGAAAAAGTAAATCTGTTTCCAGTTCTGTTTCATATGGGTGTTGAGAGATGTATCCATAGATCTCTTCATGTTGCTCTCAAAGTGCACCAGATTGATGCTTTTAACTTCAATATTGCCCCCGGACCCCCCTATGTGAGGTCCACACACCACCTATACAAATAGTACTTTACTCCTGCTTACACCTATATGCCTCGAGCCTTCATTGTATCTGTCACACTGTGTATCTGCGTGGGGAGTGTTGCAGTAGAAAGTTCCACCGTAGCGCCCGGTACATTAATGGGAAACCCTAAATGTTTGAGCACCCTCTATGAAACGTCAAGCTACCCCACAGCACCCCAAAATAAATATAAGGCGCCGCCACTGAGCCTGACTATTTGTGTTGGGGGGGCCCGACTTGTTTTTTTCTCCAAAGGGGGGGCCTGACAGAAAAAGTTTGAGAACCACTGCGTTAAACGAATAAAACTAAACCAAAAACAGAAAAGATTACAGGAACATACTGCAGATAGTAGACGTTTTAAGAATTAGAAAGAGAGGATGGAGAACAGTCTATAATCTGAAGTCTATAGGAAGAGAAGGACATACAGTAAGAAGGAAAAAGAGACAAACCAAATGACTGCCATGCCCTTGAGTAATCCTCTGAACTCTCGCCTAGCATCCACACTATCAACATATCACAGCATTGAGAGCATGAATGCTACACTATGTTTGTTTCTAATCATCTTTCTGTAATCTGCTTTGCCGCTATTGTTTCCCCACTTAATCATCGTGCCTCCAAACTCAAAAACTGAAATTGCGAGTTAATGAGCTGCTGATTGTATTATTTCACAGCTGGCTGCTCCAGAGCACCGCCTGATCCGGAGCCGACCTGCTAATACAACAGATTAGGAGCCGAGTGTGTGTTTTAACCCAAAAGCAAATCACAGCAGGGGGCTCAGCGTTTGGCTCAAGGACACGAACACCAAGCATGGTATTCCTGCATCGTAGTATTTGTTGGGGTAGTGATGACCAGAGATGAAAAAAAGTCCACACATCCTTTACTCAAGTAGAAGTACAGATACTCGTTTTTAAAAATACTCTGGTGAAAGTAGAAGTACTGACTAAACTTCTTTACTCAAGTCAAAGTAAAGAGGCTTTGAAATGTACTTCAGTAAAAAGTACCCATAACTAGCAGCTGTTTTAAAGAGTACCTGACCTCCCTTTATATTAATAGAACAATAATTACATTACATTGCATTTAGCTGACGCTTTTATCCAAAGCGACTTACAATAAGTACATTCGACCAGGAAGACACAACCTTGAAGAAAACAGAATCATATAAGTACATCAGGTTTCATAGAGCCAAACATTTCAAGTGCTACTCAACTGGCTTTAGGTAAGCCAGTCCTTTATTAGTATAAAAGTGCTTTGTTAATAGTTCTAACGCTCGAAGTGGAGTCGAAAGAGATGAGTTTTCAGTTTGCGCCGGAAGATGTGCAAGCTATCTGCTGTCCTGATGTCAATGGGGAGCTCATTCCACCATCTTGGAGCCAGGATAGCAAACCCACGTGTTTTAGCTGATGGGAACTTGGGTCCCCCTCGCAGCGAGGGTGCAGCGAGTCGTTTGGCTGATGCAGAGCGTAGTGCACGCGCTGGGGTGTACGGTTTAACCATGTCCTGGATGTAGGAAGGGCCAGATCCATTCGCAGCATGGTAAGCAAGTACCAGTGTCTTGAAGTGGATTCTAGCAGTTACCGGAAGCCAGTGGAGGAAGCGGAGGAGCGGAGTGGTGTGGGAACATTTAGGAAGGTTGAAGACCAGACGAGCCGCTGCATTCTGGGTGAGCTGCAGAGGTCGGATGGCACATGCAGGTAGACCAGCCAGGAGGGAGTTGCAGTAGTCTAGGCGTGAAATGACGAGAGCCTGGACCAGAACCTGCGTTGCTTTCTGGGTCAGCTGGGGACGTATCCTCCTGATGTTGTAAAGCGTGTATCTGCAGCAACGGGTTGTAGCAGCGATGTTTGCAGTGAAGGACAGGTTGTTATCTAGGATCACACCCAGATTCCTTGCAGTCTGAGTCGGGGAAACAACTGAGGTGCCGATGTTGATTGTCAGGTCAAGAGTGGGACAATCTTTTCCCGGGAGGAAGAGCAGCTCAGTCTTGTCAAGGTTGAGCTTGAGGTAGTGAGCAGACATCCACTGAGAGATGTCAGCTAGACAAGCAGAGATGCGTGCGACGACCTGGGTCTCTGAGCGGGGAAAGGACAGAATTAATTGGGTGTCGTCAGCGTAGCAGTGGTAAGAAAAACCATGCGGGCTAATGACTGATCCGAGCGAGTTTGTGTACAGGGAGAAGAGGAGGGGACCAAGAACAGAGCCCTGAGGGACCCCTGTAGTTAATTGACAAGGGTCGGACTCAGACCCTCTCCAAGTCACCCTGTAGGTACGGTCTTTCAGGTATGAGGTGAGGAGGGAAAGTGCAGAGCCTGAAACTCCAAGTTTTTGGAGAGTGCGAAGGAGGATCTGATGATTCACCGTGTCGAATGCAGCAGACAGGTCCAACAGGATGATGACAGAGGAGAGGGATAATGTCATTGTTAGCTAATGAATGTTTCCATAGTGAACAACGGCAACATGACAACGTTTCCATTGGTCCCTCTTCTTTAGAGAAGACCAGGAAATGATGGATACACGGATCGTGTTCAAATCAATAGGCACGCAATGACTCTAAAGAATAATGATCACGCATCAAACACACATTCAGACTAAAGGAACCAGCTGTTTGGAAAATGAGAGAAGTATAAAGTACAGGTATTTGAGTTCAACATGTAAGAAGTAGAAAGTACAGGTATTTGTGTTCAACATGTAAGAAGTAGAAAGTACAGGTATTTGTGTTCAACATGTAAGAAGTAGAAAGTTCAGGTATTTGTGTTCAACATGTAAGAAGTAGAAAGTACAGGTATTTGTGTTCAACATGTAAGAAGTAGAAAGTACAGGTATTTGAGTTCAACATGTAAGAAGTAGAAAGTACAGGTATTTGAGTTCAACATGTAAGAAGTAGAAAGTACAGGTATTTGAGTTCAACATGTAAGAAGTAGAAAGTACAGGTATTTGTGTTCAACATGTGAGTAGTAGAAAGTACAGGTATTTGAGTTCAACATGTAAGAAGTAGAAAGTACAGGTATTTGTGTTCAACATGTAAGAAGTAGAAAGTACAGGTATTTGGGTTCAACATGTAAGAAGTAGAAAGTACAGGTATTTGGGTTCAACATGTAAGAAGTAGAAAGTACAGGTATTTGTGTTCAACATGTGAGTAGTAGAAAGTACAGGTATTTGAGTTCAACATGTAAGAAGTAGAAAGTACAGGTATTTGAGTTCAACATGTAAGAAGTAGAAAGTACAGGTATTTGAGTTCAACATGTAAGAAGTAGAAAGTACAGGTATTTGGGTTCAACATGTAAGAAGTAGAAAGTACAGGTATTTGGGTTCAACATGTAAGAAGTAGAAAGTACAGGTATTTGTGTTCAACATGTAAGAAGTAGAAAGTTCAGGTATTTGTGTTCAACATGTAAGAAGTAGAAAGTACAGGTATTTGTGTTCAACATGTAAGAAGTAGAAAGTACAGGTATTTGAGTTCAACATGTAAGAAGTAGAAAGTACAGGTATTTGAGTTCAACATGTAAGAAGTAGAAAGTACAGGTATTTGAGTTCAACATGTAAGAAGTAGAAAGTACAGGTATTTGTGTTCAACATGTGAGTAGTAGAAAGTACAGGTATTTGAGTTCAACATGTAAGAAGTAGAAAGTACAGGTATTTGGGTTCAACATGTAAGAAGTAGAAAGTACAGGTATTTGGGTTCAACATGTAAGAAGTAGAAAGTACAGGTATTTGTGTTCAACATGTGAGTAGTAGAAAGTACAGGTATTTGAGTTCAACATGTAAGAAGTAGAAAGTACAGGTATTTGAGTTCAACATGTAAGAAGTAGAAAGTACAGGTATTTGAGTTCAACATGTAAGAAGTAGAAAGTACAGGTATTTGGGTTCAACATGTAAGAAGTAGAAAGTACAGGTATTTGGGTTCAACATGTAAGAAGTAGAAAGTACAGGTATTTGTGTTCAACATGTTAGTAGTAGAAAGTACAGGTATTTGAGTTCAACATGTAAGAAGTAGAAAGTACAGGTATTTGAGTTCAACTTGTAAGAAGTAGAAAGTACAGGTATTTGAGTTCAACTTGTAAGAAGTAGAAAGTACAGGTATTTGGGTTCAACATGTAAGAAGTAGAAAGTACAGGTATTTGTGTTCAACATGTAAGAAGTAGAAAGTACAGGTATTTGAGTTCAACATGTAAGAAGTAGAAAGTACAGGTATTTGGGTTCAACATGTAAGAAGTAGAAAGTACAGGTATTTGAGTTCAACATGTAAGAAGTAGAAAGTACAGGTATTTGTGTTCAACATGTAAGAAGTAGAAAGTACAGGTATTTGTGTTCAACATGTAAGAAGTAGAAAGTACAGGTATTTGAGTTCAACATGTAAGAAGTAGAAAGTACAGGTATTTGTGTTCAACATGTAAGAAGTAGAAAGTACAGGTATTTGTGTTCAACATGTAAGAAGTAGAAAGTACAGGTATTTGGGTTCAAAATGTAAAAAGTAGAAAGTACAGGTATTTGGGTTCAACATGTAAGAAGTAGAAAGTACAGGTATTTGAGTTCAACATGTAAGAAGTAGAAAGTACAGGTATTTGTGTTCAAAATGTAAGAAGTAGAAAGTACAGGTATTTGAGTTCAACATGTAAGAAGTAGAAAGTACAGGTATTTGAGTTCAAAATGTAAAAAGTAGAAAGTACAGGTATTTGGGTTCAAAATGTAAAAAGTAGAAAGTACAGGTATTTGGGTTCAACATGTAAGAAGTAGAAAGTACAGGTATTTGAGTTCAACATGTAAGAAGTAGAAAGTACAGGTATTTGTGTTCAAAATGTAAGAAGTAGAAAGTACAGGTATTTGAGTTCAACATGTAAGAAGTAGAAAGTACAGGTATTTGTGTTCAAAATGTAAGAAGTAGAAAGTACAGGTATTTGGGTTCAAAGTATAAGAAGTAGAAAGTACAGGTATTTGTGTTCAACATGTAAGAAGTCAAAGTAAAAAGTCGTCAGAAAAATAAGTAGTGGAGTAAAGTACTGATACCAGAAACATGTACTTAAGTAAAGTAACAAAGTTGTTGTACTCCACTACTTCCCACCTCTGGTCGTTACCCTCTGTGTGTAGCATCCTGTGTTTTCGTGCAACTCATCTTGAGGCTGTATCTCATGTCTCTTGACAAGAACGCAATGTTTTTTCATCTCAGTTCGAGTGTCTGTTTGTCTGTCAGCGAGCAACTACTGCCCCAACTTTTGTCAATCTTGAACTAAGGACGAGGCAGCAGAACCCATTTTGTTTTGCAGAGTAGTGGAGTAAAGCACTGATACCGTAAACATTTACTTAAGTACAGTAACGAAGTATTTGTACTCCACTACTTCCCTCCTCTGTTGATGGCGTATTTCTGAAGGCTAACATGGAAGTTAACATCCCAAATGTTCCCTTGATAAAAAGCACAAGAGATTTCTCCATGTGATGTTGGATTATTGCAGAAAATAATCAGGCACACATTCACCACGCTTTGTGTTTAGCAGGATAATCTCCACATGTTAACACCACCTCATGATATGTTAAGTAAAAGCTAACTATAAAGTATATATATATACATATAAATGTAGATTTTGGCAGAGAAAACCATGTGTTAAGATGACTATAGGTGCAGTTTATCTTGTTAGACACACACACACACACACACACACACACACACACACACCCAGACACAGACACACACACACACAGACACACACACACACACACACACATACAGACACACACACAGACACTCACACACAAACACACACATACACACACACACACACACACAAATACAGACACATATACACACACACACATATACACACACACACACATACTGTACGGACACACACACATATTTATGAAAGGTGTCAAATGAAGGCCAGGTCAGAGCAAGCATACTGTTTCTGTATGAAAATGTCAACAATCCATCAATCTGATAGGTAAAGGCCATACTTCTCATTATACTGTGTGTGTGTGTGTGTGTGTGTGTGTGTGTGTGTGTGTGTGTGTGTCTGTCTGCTCTTTCAGAGGAAAAGGCTGCTGACACAGCTCTCTCTCTCTCACACACACACACACACACACACACACACACACACACACACACACACACACACACACACACACATGAATTAATGAGGCCTCTGGCTGGTTCTCTGTAGT
>NW_022991730.1:0-5000 GCF_902827175.1 Gymnodraco acuticeps | reverse complement strand
GCCTTTTCTGAGAGATCAAATACGGGGAGCCGGGCCTTGTCGATATTTAATCAAGCTTTGATCTCAGCTTCTCCACCTCCGGGTGGGAGATAAGCGAGACACAGAAGGAGAGGAAGAGACGGCAGCGTTTCACGACTTATTTGGTTTTAATAGGTTTGTTTTGTTATACGTGGGGGTGTGAGTGTGCATGTGAAGCAGCCTCCTGAGCTGCAGAGGTTTCTTTATTACGGAGGAAAAGCATGATGGGGGGAAAAAGAGACTCGATCAGCACCAGCTCAGCACTTTGTGATTCAGCAGTCCTAAAAACGCAGAGTAAAGAGTCGGGATCACTCCAGCTGATCTCTCAGGGTTTATAAGGAGGAGGTAATTAGGGAGATTTATAGCCTCTGTGTCCTCCTGCAAGTTCCTCTGTTTTATATGGAGCACTACTATGCTCTTCTTAAACCCTATAACGGTCTTATATATGTATTATTGTACATTTGTGCATTTTGTATAGTCATCCACAATGGCTCTTTAGGTTTTTTGGGGCAATAGGTACAATATCAAAGAGTCCTCCAAAGATTATCTACAGCAGTGTTTCTCAAACCTTTTCATACCAAGGACCACTTAACCAATACAAAAACACTCGCGGACCACCTAACTCCACAAATATCAAAAAACACATAGTTTTTCTAGAACAGATTACAAATCGCCTGAAAATGGTACAAACAAGTGGCAGCATGTGTGATGAAGGTGTTGCGCTGGGCTATATCATGCAATCGACAGTGAAACTTAAGCTCGCTCCATTGCGGAGATATTCCCGCGAAAGTGCGGGAAACTGAAATTTATTTATTTATTTAAAATATGAAATTTTACCAATATACTCACGGACCACTAGGGGGTGCTAACGCACTTGAGAAGCACTGATCTAATACATGCATGTGTTCTGAGTAAAAAGTCAGAATAACGAGAAGAAAATATCATATTTCTATTTCGAAAAGCTCAGAATTATGATAATTTTTTTCTCAGAATTTTGACTTTTTTCTCAGAATATCCCTAAAAAATGTTCACTTTTCAGAATCAGAATCAGAAACAGGTTTATTACCAAGTAGGTTAACACATACAAGGATTTTGACTTGATGTTGTGGTGCATACATACAATTAAAACAAAGATGGAATACTATTTTAAGAAAACTATAATAACATAAACAAATATTACAAAATATTGAAACATATTAAAAAATATTACAACATATTCATACATATAGTAAAACATAGCAGTATTCACATTGTATATGGTTGATATTCTGATCTCATAAAATCTTCACATGTTAATCCTTTTGCAAAATAAATATTTCCAGTTATGCACAGACTAGTTTGCATGCATGCAAAGAAATACAGAGTAATCACAATAGTTTAATTGAACAGCAGTCCAGTTCATCAACATACTGTAGGTGTTATTGGACTTGATCCTGATACGACTCCTATGTAACAACATAACAAAAAATTATGGATTTACCATTGATGAGATATCTGATTTTTCCACATCATTCCAGGCTTGTTTGAGGCATTACATTATCACTGATGATACAGCTTCCACTAAACAAACATCATCAGACAGTAATTAGTGAAAACAGATATAGATCGTTTATCGGCAGAGAGCAGACTGTATTTAACATGGACGAACTGACGGATACACGTAGATGTAGAGCGCTGTAGATCAGCAGTGATGAGACAGTGTTTACTGGCTGCAGATATATAGCACAATGCATCACTGCTGCTTAGACAGAACAGCACGTATCGAGCGGCTGAATCAGGATTTCTCTCCAACAACGGTTTCTGTAGATCTGCTGTGGAAGGATTTCTGTCAGAGCAGCAAAGATTTACCGTGCAATGAAAAAAGAGCAGTGTAGAATACAAAAAAAAGCTAATTCTGTGTATTTTAATGGATAAAAGTGATTGCGGTGCATTTTTTAAATGACTTAATTAACCTAAGAGTCCCGTTTACAATTTAAATAGGGGAGTTTTTTTACCCAAAAAATGGACGTTTGCAGTGAAATTCCCACTTTGCTGTCAGGGGTCTTGATAGAGCAATTGGTTGGACAAAAGATGGCGGGATGTGGATGAATGGAAAGAGCAGTGGATGAAGAGATGGAGAGAAAAGAGGGATGAATTACTCCAGCAAGGTGGAAGATGGAGGAACGGGCCGTCAGATAACCAATCAGCCAGAGAGGAAGGGGGGAGGAAAGAGGAAGGGAGGTAGAAACAGAGAAATATGGAAAAGGGAGAGGATAGAAAGTAAATAAAATTGCGCCTCGAAGCTAAATCTAATTTGACTCCTCACCTGTAGAGAGTGGTGGAAAACAAGTCTGCAGCTGGTTTACAATGAGAGTAAAGCGAAAATACCACATGAGGGAGGGTTGCAATGTGTTTTCACAGTAACCAACGAAGCAGAAGATATCTGGCTGAAAGCGTCACTTCTCAGGTGTAAATAAACCCATAAATCCTGGGCAGCCGAGTGGCAAGAAGACCATCTGAAATCTGTAATGGAGGTGTTTTGTAGAAGCGAACACATCTGCTGCCTTCCTGGCGATGCAAAAACAAAGGTGGAATAAGTGGCTTTACAACTGGAGTTAGACAAGTTGTATTTGTTCTAAGCGAAGTGTCTGTTTAGTTTCAGTCAGATCATCCAGTCTGAGCAAACTAAGCAACATGTATCTTATTTGCTTGAGTAGATTGCAGCCATTATCATACACATATCAGAGGTCAAGACTATAAAGCACATGTAATGCCGTTAATAATCAGTAGCATGATAGGGAATACGTTATTTTGGTCCATGGAGGCCAATGATCGGAATAAGGTTCATAAAAGCATTAAAAACACCAGAAACATAATCGTGTTTAAAGCATATCTGAATCAAAGGTTTGTAGACAAAGTATTCCTCTGAAAACACAAGAAAGAAATAACAATGCTGATGTCAAGCACATATGTTTACAATGTTCCCCATCTTTAATTTAGTATGTTAGCATGATGGAAATGGATAACTAGCACCATACCCAAAGTACAGCTGAGGCAGATACATTTATTTTGTAGGTATTTGGTCAATTAGCAAAGAACTGTTCTAGAGATAATTACGTTTGGACCTGATGAGAAGAACAGGGATCACATAAATGTTAGGATTCCCAACATTCATGGCAATCCATCCAAGAGCTCTTTAGATATTTTACTGGATAAGTTAGACTTATTGTACAATACTTTCTAAGGGGGTTATCAAAGTCATCAGGATGCATCCTCTGGGGACCATGCATGAAATGTCAGGGCAATCAATCAAACAGTTATGTCACAATATGTCAATAAATGATCTAAAATGTCCACCTCATGGAGACGTTAAAAGACAGTAGTGGGGTCCATCCTCTAGCGACCATGAATATCTACATGAAATGTCAGGGAAACCAATCAAACAGTTGTCAAAATATGTCAATAAAAGGCCTAAAATGTCCACCTCATGGAGACGTTCAAATACATGTCAGGAGATCCTCAAGTGGGATTCATCCTCTGGGGACAATGAATGTCTACATGAAATGTCAGGGCAACCAATCAAACAGGTTTCCCAATTTGTCAATAAAATGTCTAAAATGTCCACCTCATGTAGACGTTTAAAGAGAATAGTGGGTTCCATCCTCTGGGGACCATGAATATCTACATTAAATGTGAGGGAAACCAATCAAACAGTTCTCACAATATGTCAATAAAAGGCCTAAAATGTCCGGCTCATGGAGACATTCAAAGACATTTCAGGGGATCCTTAAAGACAGCATTTGGATCTGTCCTCTGGGGACCATGAATGTCTTACTAAAGCCATTCAGTCTGGGCAAACATGGTGGAACAATTGATTCATGTGAGTGAAAACAGGTTCTGTGGAGCAAATAAAATAAAGAAATAGTAATAAAGCAAGTGGTCGAATACATAATGTTCCCATACAAAGCTATCCTCCCACAGTATAATATGTTTACCTTTCTTCCCCTTCTTTCTTATAAACTACAGACACTTTGCTATAAAGTAACAATCATTCATTTAAGATCCCATAAAGGAAAGTGTTTCTGACTTTAATATCGGCCTAGAGTTTGAACCTTCGTCTGAATGTCTGCAAATCATAAAATCTGCCACTCGAGCTCAGTCCACAGCTGTTGTATTTAGCAAGCCTAATGCTATAGTTAGCGAGCTAATTGGCCATTCATCCATCTGTCCATTCTCTAAACTGCCTACACTGTTTGGGGTTATGTAGGTTTGGATCCTGTCCCAGCAAGCACTTGGCAAGAGTGCAGTGTGCACAATGGACAGGTCGCCAGCATAGCCAATGACAAGAGACAAAAATCAATAAAATACATCAGTTCGTAATTAAACATGGAAGGTGGTGATTTATATTCAATTTACATTTGTTACTGGACATTTGTATTTCCACATGTATATTTTATATTATTTTGGACCGTTTATAAAGTATCTATCCATCTATCTATCTATCTATCCATCTATCCATCTATCCATCTATCCATCTATCTATCCATCCATCTATCCATCTATCTATCTATCTATCTATCTATTAATCTATTAATCTATCTATCTATCTATCCATCTATCTATCCATCTATCTATCTATCTATCTATCTATTAATCTATTAATCTATCTATCTATCTATCTATCTATTAATCTATTAATATATCTATCTATCTATCCATCTATCTATCCATCTATTAATCTATTAATCTATCTATCTATCTATCTATCTATTAATCTATTAATATATCTATCTATCTATCCATCTATCTATCCATCTATCTATCCATCTATCCATCCATCTATCTATTTATCCATCTATCCATCTATCTATCAATCTATCAATTTATCTATCCATCTATCCATCTATCTATTCATCTATCTATCTATCTATCTATCTATCTATCTATCTATCTATCTATCTATCCATCTATCCATCTATCTATCTATCTATCAATCTATCAAT
>NW_022991729.1:0-27720 GCF_902827175.1 Gymnodraco acuticeps | reverse complement strand
CTCCGGTGTTGAGGATCAGGGTGGAGGATGTGATGTTTCAAATATAGACTTAGTATGCACTATGGCACTACGTTTTTTGTTCCTCACGTTGTGAGCGTTTTTTGTTATGCCTTATTGAAGCCCTTTATTTTTTGTCACCTCGCAAAGAGTGTCGTTTTCTTTTGTTTATCCTTTTGGCAAAATAAAAGTATATTGCTTATACTTTACCTCTGGCTCCCGGGTCGTGCATTTGAGTCCTTTTTCCCTTGTGATTCCACGTCCGTAACGTGCTAAAAGTAAAAGTAAACAGACTTAAGGTTCGAGGTTCTTTATTTGTCATACGAATTGGTGGCATTGAAGGTGCATCGGGGGGTTGAATAGATGTATTACTTATGAATTGACATGATAAAGTCTAAACGGCATGCACAAAAAGCTTGTTTGGAAGCGAGTTTAACTGGTTTTTAGCTCTATCCGTATCCCTGGTTGAGCTGGGGAGAAGAGGAAACTGTTAATGTTGTGTTTACAAACGGCAACGCACAAATCGTACACAGTTTGCCTTTTAACCAACAAGTAACTGGTAGCAAATGTAGGCGTAGCATGAAGTTATTCCAATGTAAAAAATGCCTCCTGGTGTCTTTGTGACTAGGGGTGCATACCGGTTCCCAGTATTACCGAAATACCGGTTACTGGCGGCTACGGTATACCGTACCGAAATCAGATCCGGTTTTTTATTATTTTATTTATGAAAGTGAGGCGTAATATCCTTAAACTCGCGCCCAAACCGTCGGAATTACGATGTCAATTTCGCCGTGAAACTCCGCAAACGAGTCACTTTAGAAAATCTAAAGTGTGGCTGCATATGACTGCCAGTCTGAATGGTGGGGTCTGTAACCAATGCCAGTCTGAATGGTGGGGTCTGTAACCAATGCCAGTCTGAATGGTGGGGTCTGTAACCAATGCCAGTCTGAATGGTAGGGTCCGTAACCAATGCCAGTCTGAATGGTGGGGTCTGTAACCAATGCCCGTCTGAATGGTGGGGTCTGTAACCAATGCCAGTCTGAATGGTGGGGTCCGTAACCAATGCCAGTCTGAATGGTGGGGTCCGTAACCAATGCCAGTCTGAATGGTGGGGTCTGTAACCAATGCCAGTCTGAATGGTGGGGTCTGTAACCAATGCCAGTCTGAATGGTGGGGTCCGTAACAAATGCCAGTCTGAATGGTGGGGTCTGTAACCAATGCCAGTCTGAATGGTGGGGTCCGTAACCAATGCCAGTCTGAATGGTGGGGTCTGTAACCAATGCCAGTCTGAATGGTGGGGTCCGTAACAAATGCCAGTCTGAATGGTGGGGTCTGTAACCAATGCCAGTCTGAATGGTGCGGTCTGTAACCACTGCAAGACGTTTATTTCTGGGAAAGGGGGCAACACATCCAACCTCCAACCAATGCTGTCTCGTATGGCAACCAAGTACCTTTGTGTTCAGGGAAGCAGCGTGCCAAGCGAGAGAGTGTTCAGTTCAGCAGGTAATATCCTACACTGTGAAAGGGCCCGTTTGGATCCAGAGTTGGATATGCTCATCTTCTTGAAGATGAATACACAAAACTGAACTGTGAGGGGTTAGTTTTCTTTCATCAGGCAAATGTTGATTTTAATGATGCTTTTTGTTTTATGTGCAATACCGAGATCTCATGATCCTTTGTGTGTTCTCTGGTCAGTCGAATCTCAGCTTGAATGTTGATTATACTGGTGCCATTTTCTTTTTGCATTGACAAGATGTGCTATTCACGCCTGATGGTGGACATAAATGATATTGCAGAATCAGTTTTCTTCATCGATAACGTGTTTTTCATTGTTTGTTCAGTACTAAAAGGTCCAAGTCCCACAATTGAATTTAATATTCATTTGACATGTTAACTACATCATAAAGCGTTTCATGGGAGTAATTGCGGGATGATTCAATTTTTCCCTTATGCAACATGAAAGTATCACGATATGTATCGGTCGAGTATCGTTCAGTGGTATCGTAAAAAAGTCAACGATATGCAACCCTATTTGTGACTGTCTTTTCCTCCTCTCTTGCTCCCTGCTCCTACTTCATGGTACATTGCAACTGATAGAGTAGATATTATAACATTTCCTCTCTTGCTCCCTGCTCCTACTTCATGGTTAACCTCCCTCTCTCCTCTCTGTTCAGACGGGGGAGACTACGGTCTGGATGACAAGGACATGGAGGCGTCGGTGGCCACGGTGCGGTCGCTGTGCGAACAGATCGAAACCGACCTGATCTTCCTCAGAGAGCGAACAGACGCTGGAGGAAAGATCAGAGACTATCTGATCCGCAGGCGTGTGGGCGAGGAGGACTTCCTGGAAGTCAGGTACAATTCATTGGGGTTAAAGTAGAAATACTGAAAGGACCTTAAGTGGTGACTTTTTGACCACAGATGGGGTCTAAAGATAGCAAGCCACATGAATGTCTGGGAGCAAATTCATTGTATATGCTACACAAATATGGCCAGGATCCGTTGAATATTATGAATATTGGGTCGCAGATTAGAAGTGGGGTTCGTTTAAAATGCCATTTCATAATATGTCTCTTAATATCTTTCCTTGTTGTAAAGCACTTTGAATTGCCTTGTGTTGAAAGCTGCTAAATAAATAAACTGGCCGTGCCTTACAAATAAGAGGAAATGCTCTGGCTGGGAAATAATATTGATGGTTTTAAGTCAAAAATGTAGTACCCCATGGCACCTTATATATTTTGACATTTGTTAAGGTGCATGGTTTGTTTTGCATTAGTTTTTGTTGAGGTGGAAGTGCATTTTGAGAGATGATATAGTTGAGTTTGATTTAATTTCAGCATCAGAGTTTATATCGCAGACAAAATGTTCCAATATCAGTTTTATCTGACTTCACTTGTTAATAAAAATATTAGGGATGCACAATATTGGTTTTTTGAAACCGATACCGATAACTTCCTGCTTCTCAAGACCGATAACCGATAATAAAAAAAAATTAACGCCACTAATTATTTTAACGCGATTAACGCATGTGTATTTTTTTTCCTCGGCCGCCCCGTAGTTTCAGAGCGCATCGAGTTTAAAATACCGTCTACAAGCTGATGCTGACAGCCCCGCTCCTGCCGCCCGCTTGTGGCAGACCACACTTCCACGCTCACCGGCAGGCACCGACTGGCCATCTGGAGGACCGGGAGGTGTATGTGTATGTGTGGCCCGAGCGAGCGAGAGAGAGACCTTACGTGCATTGTTGTTGTTAGCATCTGGTGCTAGCTAGCTGCGCTAACGGATATAAGGAGCTGTTTAAATGAAAACAGAGGAGCGACATTTCGCCACAACTGCACTTGACTTTATGCAGGAAGCCAGACAGTGGGACATTGTACGAAAAGTCAGCACACTCAGCACGGATAGTGCGCAACATGATTGCAGCGTCCAGGCAGCTCCGGTTCGAGCATATGCCTTGAGTTGCACATAGCTGCAACGCCCATACCACCGACGACATGTTTGTTTACTGTCCTGGCTTCACGGCCGCACACCATTTACGTCACAGCCAGGCATGAGTTAGGGAGCGCTGGATTTGTGAAGAACTCCCCTCTTCCTAAACCACTAATACCACAGTACTGGCAAAACGGGAGGAGCCCAGTGAAAAACAAGCGCCCCTTATCCCAATCCACCCACACCGCAGTATGTTTTTTATTGTATATTATCGGGGCTATTAATACTGGTATCGGGTTTATCGGGATGACGTCATAATTCCTAATATCGGACCGATAATTATCGGGCCGATAATTATCGTGCATCCCTAAAAAACATAGATAGAGAGAGCTTTGTTCAATACCAGCGCTCATGTGCAATTTATTTAATTTTATTTATTTAAATGTATTCACAATTTGTTAACATTAATATCGGGCTGCTCAATTAATCGTATTTTAATCGCAATTACGATTTTGGCTTGCAACGATTATGAAAACAAAATCCAAATAAAACGATTATTTATTTTCTTTATTTTCTTTTATTGGTTTTTCAGTTGAATTCTACTTAGAGTTCAGGGTAATCAACTGTTAAAAACATACTGTTCAAATTTTCTTTTTTCAATAAATTAATGTTTTCAAAGTAAATGGATAATCGTTTTTAATAATCGTGATATCAATTATTGACCCAAATAATCGAGATTATGATTTTTGCCATAATCGAGCAGCACTACATTAATAGCTACTTCAATATTTTCACAAAATGCTACTTTTTGTTACCCTGGTGTATCTGTTATTTAATTGACCTATTGTGTTTTATTATTAATATTGTTAGCCTGCCTTTATTAAATAAGATCTAAGTCTCTTACTCTTTTTACTTCTAATTTGCACTGTACCGTTGTAACGCTGTAAATCTCCCCGTTGCGGGACAAATAAAGGATTCTAATGTTTGATATAACCCACTCTTCCTGTTCTCCTCCCTCTGGTGCTCAGGGTGGCGGTGGTGGGGAATGTGGACGCGGGGAAGAGCACTCTGCTGGGGGTTCTGACCCACGGTGAGCTGGACAATGGCCGAGGCTTTGCTCGCCAGAAGCTCTTTAGACACAAACATGAAATGGAGAGTGGCAGGACCAGCAGTGTGGGCAATGATATCCTGGGGTTTGACAAGGAGGGAGAGGTGAGCTTCTGCCACGTTCAGGACGTACTGTAGACACCAGGGGGGTGAAATGGAGAAAGTTAAAGCTCCTATAATAAGTGTTTAAAGGTCACCTATCATACTGTTTTTCATCAATCTATCACAGGTCTCAGATATATACAGAACATGTCTCTGATTGGCTGAAACACCAAACAGATCATTGCAGCATTACCCATAATCCCCTCTGTTTCAGCCCTGTTTCCAAAGTGATGATTCTGTGTCTGTAGCTTTAAATGCTAATGAGCTGCTGCTGGCCACGCCCATCTGAGAGATGATTGGTTAAAAAGAACACAATGGTGCTCTAGGAGGAGATTCAGGTGATAAGGGGGGGGGGGTTACCTTGGTTGCTGATTGGCTAATGGTTACACAAGACAACACATCGTTATGACATCATAAAGTGGCCAAAATCTGATCAGCTCATTTTCAGACAGGTTTTTATAGAAATGGATCAAAAAGAGAGAGAATCTTTGTTCCTGAAACTTTCAGAGTCTCTTTCCACAGAGGGGACACATGTTGATGTAGAAGAGACATGAAGAAGAGGGGACACATGCTGATGTAGAAGAGACATGAAGAAGAGGGGACACATGTTGATGTAGAAGAGACATGAAGAAGAGGGGACACATGTTGATGTAGAAGAGACATGAAGAAGAGGGGACACATGTTGATGTAGAAGAGACATGAAGAAGAGGGGACACATGTTGATGTAGAAGAGGAGACACATGTTGATGTAGAAGAGACATGAAGAAGAGGGGACACATGTTGATGTAGAAGAGACATGAAGAAGTGGGGACACATGTTGATGTAGAAGAGACATGAAGAAGAGGGGACACATGTTGATGTAGAAGAGACATGAAGAAGAGGGGACACATGTTGATGTAGAAGAGACATGAAGAAGAGGGGACACATGTTGATGTAGAAGAGACATGAAGAAGAGGGGACACATGTTGATGTAGAAGAGACATGAAGAAGAGGGGACACATGTTGATGAAGAAGAGACATGAAGAAGAGGGGACACATGTTGATGTAGAAGAGACATGAGAAAGTGGATTTTGCATGATAGGTGACCTTTAAGTTTAAAGACTGATTACAGTACAAACAGTGCTTGGACCGTAACAACCTCTTTAATGGCATAGCTTCTTAATAAGCTAGCTTTCTTTATTCCTCAAAGTGTGATTTAATGTGAGAAGGCGATACAACTCCTAAAGCAGAAAATATGTTGACATTATTTTCCCATTCAGATGATTTGAGTACAGTGTAAAGAAATGTCACTTTTTCCACTTTTTGTTCGAATGTGTTAGTTAATTTTCTGTCAGTTACAACTCCTAAACTTTCAGCAGCAACTATGTTCAAAATCATTTTCCATTAAGATAACATGCCAGTATTTGTTTTTATTCATTGTATTTGAAAAGGGACCATGCACATTAATTAACATGAACACTCTTTAGTCCATCATGAACTAGATGTAGCCATTAAGGCTCATTTTCATCTGCAGTCCCTGGCAGGTTGATGGCATTTAAAGAAAACATACAAGAGCACAATGATACAAACCACAAACGAAACATATACTAAAAGCTAGGGCTGCTCGATTACGGCAAAAATCATAATCTCCGATTATTTGGGTCAATAATTGTAATTGCGATTATTCATTGACTTTGAAAACATCCATTTATTGGATAAAAAACATGTGAACAGTAAGTTTTTAACAGTTGATTACCCTGAACTTTAAGTAGAATTCAACTGAAAAACCAAAAAAATAATCGTTTTATTTCGATTACGTTGTTTTCGTAATCGTTGCAAGCCATAATCGTAATCGCGATTTAAAATACGATTAGTTGAGCAGCCCTACTAAAAGCACAGATAATAGCTAATAGACAAAGTTATTAATTATTATTTTCAGTACAATGTCAAGTAATGTAACTTTTATTTTAAATTGTATTTTTCTCTCAGTTGTATTTCTACTATCTCTCCCCCTCGCTGTGCATCTGTAATCTCTGTGTGTGTTTCTGCGCCTTCAGGTTGTGAATAAACCCGACAGCCACGGTGGCGGCCTGGACTGGACGAAGATCTGTGAGAAATCCTCAAAGGTCATCACCTTCATCGACCTGGCGGGACACGAGAAGTACCTGAAGACCACCGTGTTCGGCATGACGGGACACCTGCCTGACTTCTGCATGCTCATGGTGAGAGAGAGGCATTTAAACATGGGGGAAATGGAAATCTACTTACTTTTGGGTCCAGTCTCAAGTTAGGAAAACTCACTCGTCACCGTTTTGAGCTTCAATCTCAGGATCCATGTATTTCTGATCCTCTCAAGAATGGAAGTAGTCAAAACAAAAAGAGAGAAAAAAAAATTTCAAAAAATTCTGACTTTTTCTCCAAAGTTCTGTGTTTTTCTAAAGATTCTGACTTTCATTTTGTTTATTCCTTTTCTCAAACAATCCTGACTTTTTCTCAACAATTTCAAAAATATGACTTTTTCTCAAACTTCAGACTTTTTCTGAATACTTAAAAATGTTAATAATCACTCGTCACCGGCTTGAGCTTCAATCTCAGGATCCATGTATTTCTGATCCTCTCAAAAATGGAAGTAGTCAAAATGATGTTTTTCAAAAAATTCTGACTTTTTCCTCAAAAATGTGACTTTCTTTCAAAATTCTGACTTTCATTTTTTTGTATTACTTTTTCTCAAAAATCTGACTTTTTCCTCAAAAATCGGACTTTCTTTTGAAAATGTGACTTTATCTCAAACTTCTGTGTTTTTCTCAAAATTCTGACTTTCATTTTTTTGTATGACTTTTTCTCAAAAATCTCAAAAATATGACTTTTTCTCAAACATCAATTCTGTGTTTTTCCAAAGATTCTGACTTTCATTTTGTTTATACTTTTTCTCAAAAATCAAACAATTCTGATTTTTTCTCGACAATTTCAAAAATATGACTTTTTCTCAAACTTCAGATTTTTTTCTCGACAATTTCAAAAATATGACTTTTTCTCAAACTTCAGATTTTTTTCTCAAAATCAAAAAATTCAGACTTTTTCTCAAAAATGTGACTTTTTCTCAAAATTCTGTGTTTTTCTAAAGATTCTGACTTTCATTTTTTTGTATTACTTTTTCTCTCAAATTTGACTTTTTCCTCAAAAATCTGACTTTCATTCTCAAAAATCTGACTTTCTCAAAAATTCTGTTTTTCTAAAGATTTTGACTTTCATTTTTTTGTATTACTTTTTCTCAAAATTCAGATTTCTTTTTTCTCAAAATCAACAAATTCACACTTTTTATGAATACTTAAAAATGTTAATAATCACTTCAATCTCAGGATCCATGTATTTCTGATCCTCTCAAAAATGGAAGTAGTAAAAACAAAAATAATTTTTTTTTTTTTTAAAATGATGTTTTTCAAAAAATTCTGACTTTTTCCTCAAAAATGTGACTTTCTTTCAAAATTCTGACGTTCATTTTGTTGTATTACTTTTTCCTATAAAATCTGACTTTCTCTCAAAATTCACATTTACCATGTGACTCTCACATTCAGTATTTTCCCAACACCTCCCAAAGACTTAATGTCCCTACCAAGAAGACACATAATTAGAGATTTCAGGGTCTTAAAAAGTATTAAAAGTTGATAAATCAATTTCACGAAAATTAAGGCTATTAAAGTATTAAATGGCATTTTCCAAGGTATTAAGAAGGTCCACAGCAACGACAACATGAAACACCCTTTAATTTACTGCAACGACATGTCGGGAAACCCCCTCAAGGCGGCCCCATGCAGAGCGCGCCGTGAAATGCTGCTTCTTATATTAAGTTTCGTTGCCTTGCTCCGCTCTGTGGGGGGGGGGAAGAGTCTGTCGATGGAGGTCAAAGCTGTCCGGTCCCACATGCTAAGTGCTAGCTAGAAAGCCGCGGCGTTTAAGTCCCGACTCTCCCGATGGCCAATCCGTGCCTCCCCTGACTGCACGTCGCTGACACCCACCGCTGCAGTGCAGACTCTCTGCATGGAGGAGCCGCGGAGTCCGGGCGATGCCGCTCCTACATGTTCACTAAGCCAAACTATATCCGGTCACAGAGATCTGCTATTTTAAAGTGAAGTCAACACATACCGACTGTGAGACTGACCGTTGAGCGGCCCAGACCAAGCAAGGAGGCAGAGGCAGAACGTCCAAAAATATAACCCGACGTGGGCATTTATTAAAATCATGTGCACAAAGTTCACAGCCTCAATCCTGCTGTTCTCCTTGCACACATCCTGCAGCCACAAGGATCTCACACACCCTACCAGCCTCTCAACAGACAGGGAAACAGAGCCTAAATACACACACTCTAATCAGCACAACAAGACACAGGTGAGGGGGGAGGAGACAACACAGGACACCAGGTGCACACAATCATCAGCCACAGACAACATGTACTGTGCAATCACGCTAATAAAGTGCAATACGAAGTTACCTTCGCCACACCGACCCTAAATATAGTCTATATTAAGAACGAGAAAAGTTTTAACATATATATTGTTTTTTGTAAACATATGACAAATGTGTGAGGGTGATGACGTCAGCATCGTCCTATGTGCCGGGCTTATCCCCGGACAGCCCCAGCCCAATGTAACCCCTGGGTATTTGTGAGGGAGCTCCTATATGGCATTACCCCGCTGAAGCTCACCAACGTTTAATATATTTCATAGTTCAAAGTTTTGTCAATTGTTTTGTTTATTGGTCAAATACTGGTTTCTACTGGTTTCTGAGGAGTTTGACTGGAATGAAAGAGCACAGAGTACAGAAGCAACAAAGAGCATCCTGCATTAACCCTGACCTTCACAGAGAGGTTGAAGTTCATGTGGAGAGGATGCTACAGTCGTCTGTCTGCACTCTGTTAGTTGTGCTATCTTACAGTCAATGTGAGGTAAAGTGTGTCGCCAAGGTAACCGGTTAGAACTCAAAGTTGCGATGAGGTCTTAAAATGTCTGGAAAGGGTCTTAAAAAAGGTCTTAAAAGGTATTACATTTGACGTCAGGATTCCTGCATATACCCTGGATTTACTTTCTTTCTTCAAACACCCTCACACACATTCACACACAAGGTTGGAGCATGTGTAACACCATTAGCTATAAACTGTCAGGCTCAAGTCTTTGGCCCTTCCTGTTGTCCTTGTTTGTTTATCCCTTCTCCTCTCTCTCTGTCTCAGGTTGGCAGTAACGCCGGCATCGTGGGGATGACCAAAGAGCACCTGGGTCTCGCTCTGGCCCTCAATGTGCCCGTGTTCGTGGTGGTGACTAAGATAGACATGTGTCCAGCCAACATCCTGCAAGGTAAACAACCCCTGTCTCTCAGACTCTTTTAAATGTCATCTAAAGACATCTCAACCAACTTCCTCCTGGCTGCTTTTCTGTTTTCTTTCTTTTTGGTTTTGTTTTGTTTGTCTACCCTCCCTCCCAAATCTAAAGCGTCTTTGGGTTCAAGAAAAGCGCTATAGAAATCAAATGTATTATTATTGTTATTCCCGTTTGGGTAACTTGTGTGTTTTTATTTTATTCTATGTTTTTATTGTGTTTCAACTCTCTGAATTAACTCTGATTTGAACTTCATACTTTTACTAACTCAAGTAAGACAAGTGATAATGCATTTTATAATTCCCCATGTGCACAGACTCCTCTCTGGGAAGTCAGTAATGTGATGTGATTCCAGCTTTATTTACTGTGCTTTAATGATGTAAATGCGGTGTGTGTGAAACCAAACACTCACTCACAGTGAGAGCCTCTCCAGAGTTCACTTTGCATAAAACACAAATCCCTGCAAGAGCAAATTAACAAAGCATATGGGAGAAGTGCAGAACAACAGGGAGTCTGCTGAATAAACTATGATTAAATATGCTTTGAAATGGGGATGTTAGGAATAAAGCACCATGTATAATCAACCCCTTTCTCTTATATAGAGTACTCACTTCAATGTACTCCTTGTGAAGGATTTTACTGTTGAATATGTTTACGGTACGTCCACACGGCAGCTTCAACGGAGACGCTTCCCATTCACTTTAGGGTGACGTCACACTTTGCCGAACCGCATTGTGGTTCCGTCGCTTTGCCTCCGTTGCTCGCGCTGAAAGTTGAGAAGAGTTCAACTTTTCAAGCGTCGACGGAAGCTTCAGCCAATCAAACCATATGCCAGTACAAGCACTAGCCAATCAATCCATATGCCAGTACAAGCACTAGCCAATCAAACCATATGCCAGTACAAGCACTAGCCAATCAAACCATATGCCAGTACAAGCACTAGCCATTCAAACCATATGCCAGTACAAGCACTAGCCAATCAAACCATATGCCAGTACAAGCACTAGCCAATCAAACCATATGCCAGTACAAGCACTAGCCAATCAAACCATATGCCAGTACAAACACTAGCCAATCAAACCATATGCCAGTACAAACACTAGCCAATCAAACCATATGCCAGTACAAGCACTAGCCAATCAAACCATATGCCAGTACAAGCACTAGCCATTCAAACCATATGCCAGTACAAGCACTAGCCAATCAAACCATATGCCAGTACAAGCACTAGCCAATCAAACCATATGCCAGTACAAGCACTAGCCAATCAAACCATATGCCAGTACAAGCGCTAGCCAATCAAACCATATGCCAGTACAAACACTAGCCAATCAAACCATATGCCAGTACAAGCGCTAGCCAATCAAACCATATGCCAGTACAAGCACTAGCCAATCAAACCATATGCCAGTACAAGCGCTAGCCAATCAAACCATATGCCAGTACAAGCGCTAGCCAATCAAACCATATGCCAGTACAAACACTAGCCAATCAAACCATATGCCAGTACAAGCGCTAGCCAATCAAACCATATGCCAGTACAAGCACTAGCCAATCAAACCATATGCCAGTACAAACACTAGCCAATCAAACCATATGCCAGTACAAGCGCTAGCCAATCAAACCATATGCCAGTACAAGTGTCAGCCAATCAAACCATATGCCAGTACAAGCACTAGCCAATCAAACCATATGCCAGTACAAACACTAGCCAATCAAACCATATGCCAGTACAAGCGCTAGCCAATCAAACCATATGCCAGTACAAGCACTAGCCAATCAAACCATATGCCAGTACAAGCACTAGCCAATCAAACCATATGCCAGTACAAACACTAGCCAATCAAACCATATGCCAGTACAAGCGCTAGCCAATCAAACCATATGCCAGTACAAGCACTAGCCAATCAAACCATATGCCAGTACAAGCACTAGCCAATCAAACCATATGCCAGTACAAGCACTAGCCAATCAAACCATATGCCAGTACAAACACTAGCCAATCAAACCATATGCCAGTACAAGCACTAGCCAATCAAACCATATGCCAGTACAAGCACTAGCCAATCAAACCATATGCCAGTACAAGCACTAGCCAATCAAACCATATGCCAGTACAAACACTAGCCAATCAAACCATATGCCAGTACAAACACTAGCCAATCAAACCATATGCCAGTACAAGCGCTAGCCAATCAAACCATATGCCAGTACAAGCACTAGCCAATCAAACCATATGCCAGTACAAGCACTAGCCAATCAAACCATATGCCAGTACAAGCACTAGCCAATCAAACCATATGCCAGTACAAGCGCTAGCCAATCAAACCGCGTGCTTGTGTGTCCGGGGCAGGAGATGAATGTGATTGGTTGTTGGTCGCGCGCCAGACACGCCCACCGGCAAGCTTTGACGCGACGCTGCCGCGTGGACGTACCGTTAGTTGTTCACAGACAGCCAGTGTTTTTGTAAAATGACATGTTGATAATACTAATAAAGCTTTATTGATACAGCACGTTTCATCACATGCAGCTCAAAGATGACACTTCACAAGTTAAAACCGGACAACAAGAAATTCCCCTCAGATTATTTGAGAACTTTAAAAGGTGCAGCAAAATATGACATAAACTGAATAATGGTTTCTCTCTGACAGATAAGACACAAGACAACGAGTCGATGCAACAATATAACATATAAAACAAAGGGAACATATCGGTACAACAGAAATACAAACGCCATCATTCCAATAAGGGTGAAACGATTAAGAAATAAAAAAGACAAATACTCCTCATCTCCTTATATCCTCACCTCCTCATCTACTCATCTCTTCATATCCTCTCCTCCTCATATCCTCACCTCCTCATATCCTCACATCCTCATCTCCTCATATCCTCATCCTTTCATATCCTCACCTCCTCATCTCCTCTCCTCCTCATTTCCTCATCATCTCCTCATTTCTTCATCTCCTCACCTCTTCATCTCCTCATCTCCTCACCTCCTCATATTCTCATCATCTCCTAATTTCTTCATCTCCTCACCTCCTCATATCTTCATATACTCACCTCCTCATCTACTAATCTCTTCATCTCCTCACCTCCTCACCTCTTCACCTCCTCATATCCTCACCTCCTCATCTACTCATCTCTTCATATTCTCACCTCCTCATATCCTCATATCCTCACATCCTCATATCCTCACCTCCTCATATCCTCACCTCCTCATCTACTCATTTCTTCATCTCCTCACCTCCTCACATCCTCATATCTTCATATACTCACCTCCTCATCTCCTCATCTCTTCATATCCTTTTCTCCTCACCTCCTCATCTCTTCATATCCTTTTCTCCTCACCTCCTCATCTCTTCATATCCTCACCTCCTCATCTCTTCACCTCCTCATCTCCTTTTCTCCTCACCTCCTCATCTCTTCATATCCTTTTCTCCTCACCTCCTCATCTCTTCATATCCTTTTCTCCTCACCTCCTCACCTCTTCATATCCTCACCTCCTCATCTCCTCACCTCTTCATATCCTTTCTCCCTCACCTCCTCATCTCTTCATATCCTTTTCTCCTCACCTCCTCATCTCTTCATATCCTTTTCTCCTCACCTCCTCATCTCTTCATATCCTTTTCTCCTCACCTCCTCACCTCTTCATATCCTTTTCTCCTCACCTCCTCACCTCTTCATTTCCTCACCTCCTTTTCTCCTCACCTCCTCATCTCTTCACCTCCTCATCTCCTTTTCTCCTCACCTCCTCATCTCTTCATATCCTTTTCTCCTCATCTCTTCATATCCTCACCTCCTCATCTCCTCATCTCTTCATATCCTTTTCTCCTCACCTCCTCATCTCTTCATATCCTTTTCTCCTCACCTCCTCACCTCTTCATATCCTTTTCTCCTCACCTCCTCATCTCTTCATATCCTCACCTCCTCACCTCCTCACCTCTTCATTTCCTCACCTCATATAGGTACAACCGAAATACAAAGATAATAGTAATAAAAATGCCATCATTCCAATAAAGGTGAAACGATTAACAAATAAAAAAGACCAACGTAAACATTAATATTGCTCTTGAAGCATGTTGGATTAATGCAATAAGATCAAATCCTTTAAGACCTATAAAGGAAGGTAAATGATGTATATTTTCTTTGTTTCTGCAGAGACGCTAAAGCTGCTGCAGAGGTTACTAAAGTCTCCGGGCTGCAGGAAGATCCCCGTGTTGGTCCAGAACAAAGACGACGTCATCGTGACGGCGTCCAACTTCAGCTCCGAGAGGTGAGAGGACAGCGGAGGAGACGGGGGAGAGTCAAATATATATCCTACAAAGAAATGAAAATACTTTATTGAATCCTTTCTTTGAACAGGGAGTGTCCTTGAGAGCATGGTGTAGTTTAAGTACACGGTTAGTTTCACATTAAAGGAAGCAGGTGCAAGTATGTGTTTAAAATCATCGAATTAAAAGAGAGATGAAAGTAACACATGAAAATTACGGCTCCGCCCACTTTTGGGGGAAATCAACGCTGTTATTTAAATGGCGGTCAATACAGATTCTGAAGTTTTTGCCAATCTGTTCAGAAATTTAAGAAAACCGTGGATTTTTGTATCTTCAAAGAGCCCGATTACGATGGCCAGGCAGGCAAACAATTACATTAAGCCATTGGAAATCGACGATCGGGCTCGATATATGGTTAAATATAGCAGTAGGCGATCGATGTCCATAGATGAGAGTAGCACCTACGTCCCTTCCGGGCGAAAATGACGGCCCCGCCCACTTTTGGGGGAAAGCAACGCCTGTCATTTGAATGGCGGTCGAGCCTGAAGCCACAGAGTTCCACAGAAGAACGTAACTCTGGATTTATTTTTTTTTATAATTGAGGTGCAATAAACGACACAGCAGCTTGTTGGCATCATAAAACTATTATTTCCCGCCTCGCTCATGAGAGTAACAGCTGGCGAAATTACGGGCTCGCCTACTGATTTTTATTTAACCATATATCGAGCCCGATCGTCGATTTCCAATGATTTAATGTAATTGTTTGCCTGCCTGGCCGTCGTATTCGGGCTCTTTGAAGATCAGAAAATCCACGGTTTTCAAACATTTCTGATCGGATTGGGAAGAACTTCTGAATTTGTCTCGACCACCATTCAAATGACAGCTTTGTTTTCCCCCAAAAGTGGGCGGGGCTGTCATTTTGGCCCGGAAGTGACGTAGGTGTTACTCTCATCTATAGATAGTGTACCAGCTATTTAAATCATCTGTAAAAAAAAATCTACTTCCACAATTTCTAAAAAATACACCTGTATTTTCTGCGACTTTTTAATTTGTCTCTTAAAAACAGCATGCAACTAAGGACTCAAACAAGCTTTGTGTGTATTATAGTATAATATGTGTTAACTTTAGCCAATTGACAATATTGTATATTTGTACTATTAACATTTATAATATCCCTTAGCAGTGTAATGAAATTATTGCAGAACAAGTATACTAACTATTGCAGCCTTAGTTTTATTTTTAGGTCCTTTTAAAAAGATGTCTCCTCAAACTTTTTTTCAAACCTGCTCTATCGGAATCAGTCGCATTGACCGAAGACACATTTTGAGTTGTATACACTTTGAGGAGATTCCTAGCTTTCTAATGATATCAGGATTGTTGTTGTACCCCAAATATTAAGCAAAATATGTCACATTATATAATGACTGTCACCGAGTCATCATTTTGAGAAAAAGGCCTTCAAAGTTTCCTCTTCTCTGGAATCCATCGATCTGATTGGTTGTTAACGGAGCACATTATCAAAGTACTACGGAGGGAACATATTTTCGTTTGGATTGCTGGTCTGGGGGAAGCTCGCGAGTGTGTGTGTGTGTGTGTGTGTGTGTGTGTTTGTGTAATTTTGTGTGTATTGTGTTTGTTTCCCGGGGAAAACCCTCACGAGAAACACCGGCTGTTGTTATGCCTGCTGTGACGTTAAGTTACTCCGTTCTCCGCTTGTAATTATGCCGAAGCTTCAAAGTTGTATTTATCATCTGAATTTGCCGAAACAAGTTTAATATTCTGAAAGCTAAGACTTTGTTTATTTGAAATCAGATGAAAACAAACTGTAACGGACCCTGCCGTGTTATCTATGGTTACTAGTATACGCCTTGCATTCATAATGTCAGCCGGAGGGAGGGGGGGCAGAACAGCAGAGTGCGAGTGAGAGCTGTCAATCAATCAATCAATCAATCAATGTTTATTTATATAGCCCAATATCACAAATGTTACATTTGTCTCAGTGGACTTCACAGTGTGTACATAATATCAGTATGACAATATCATATGTCAATGTCATCTTCCCTTTACAAGCTTCAAACATGTATTTATCGTTTGATTTTGGAAATAAAAGTTTCATATTCTGAAAGCCAAGACTTTGTTTATTTAAAATCAAACAAAACACCGAACCCCGAAAAACTATTTGTTCACGCAAATCCACGTTTATTTTGAAATGAGCCGTTGCGACTTCCGACTGATTTCGATAGAGCGGGTCAGAAATATCTTCAAAACATTTAGTCTCTAATTTTTGTAAAAAATCATGTTAACAAAACCAATCATTAAACATGTTTCACTTTCTAGGATTTCTAATAACAGTTTCCGCAAAATCTGACTCATCTTTCCCACCACATCTACAGAGATCCAGCCCTGACCTCTAATACCTTCATTAGTACTGTGCACTTGTCTTATAATAACTTTACCGCCCCTCTCTGCAGGATGTGTCCCATCTTCCAGATCTCCAATGTGACGGGGGAGAACATGGAGCTGCTGAAGATGTTCCTCAACCTGCTCTCCTCCAGAACATACTTCAACAACGACGAGCCCGCAGAGTTCCAGATCGACGACACCTACTCTGTACCGGTACGAAATAACACTTTATACTCCTAGCTGTTTGTTTCTTTCCTTTAGATGAGTCACACTGTTCTTTGGTGGCTCCTCAAAGTGGAGACCAACAGGGAAAAGCAGAGCTAAAGTTTAGCACTGAAGGTTTGAGACTCTCTGCTGTTGTGTCTCTCGGTAGAGATGTGTGAAAATGGTTCTACGGGGAAATACATATTTATTGCCAGGAAAACACAAATGAATGTAATGGAGTTTTGGCGATTAGGCCCCGTTGTGCAGGAGTATCATTCGGGAGGGGAGAACCGATCCGATGAAACCTCCCCGGGGTCTAGACCAGGGGTCGGCACGCGGCACCGTAACCAGTGGCTCACTAGGAAAAAGTGGAATATGTGTGCAACATTTTAAAATTGTATTTTCGGATCCTGAAGGACAGGAAGTGAAAAGGGGTGGAGGAGGGTTGCGCTGAGCTTCATTAAGAGGATTTGTACTGTAAGGCTGTCACTGACTTAAATAAGAGAGCAAAATACAAAAACAAAAGCTTTTATAACTTTGAAAAAGTATGATATGATAGAGTCTCTGAACTTTTCGTATGAACTCACTTTTTGTCCTTGCAACTTAAATTCAATTGCTGCTAGAGAGTCAATAGTGAGGTGGCAAATGAACAAAACTAAATATTCCTACATTCATCCTCGTAGGATAAATATATAAAAAATTTATTTTATTTGCATTTTAAGAAATGATTCACAAAGCATACATAACTAAATAAATACAGATACATACATTAACTACCTAACAGTCGACAAATCCAGAAGGTAAAAATAGTAATAATAATGCAAATAAAATAATGGATACAATATTAATACGGCGTGTGGTGCAGTGGGTTGTGTGTTGGGATCAGGGGGTCACAGCAGGTTCAAACCCCACTGCAGTCAGCATGTCGTTGTGTCCCTGAGACACTTCACCCCAAGTTGCTCCTGTGGGGATTGTCCACAGTATTGAGTATGTGAGTCGCTTTGGATAAAAGCGTCTAACAAGTGACATGTAATGTAATGTAATACTCAGATATACATTAATTGTCAATTCTTACCTCATGTTCCTTATAAGTCTTCATTATAGTGTTCTATACTTTATCCATTTTCCCACCTTTCCTCAAAGATATGCATTTGCTTTCTAATTCTCATAGTTGTTTTCATTTACTAGGTTCTTCCATTGTGAGTTACTAAGGTATTATCTTTTATTACATGGCTTAGTTGAATACTCGATTCTGATTGGTCTATTCAGAACACGTGACACGTTGTTAATCCAGTAGTACAGACTGCTGTCAAGGATTTATTGACCGTTGTTAAGGACGCTCACATCTGCAGAAAAAGTCCGGTCGATTGAACTGTATACAGTTTGGCCGAAAAGCAAACTGGGACAATAAAGCAGCGCAGAAGTAACGGGGCAGAAACCCTCCTTGTTACGCAGCGGTCCAGACATAGACATCAGACTGCGACACACATTCAGTGTGCGGTTCCTTTGGCATTAGGGCAGGGATATCTAGATACTTTCCAAGGTTTGACTTCATGAGTTGTGCTACTTTTAAAGCAAGCAGCGATGTTTTCAAATCTGTAATCAAAAAGCTCCTCAAAAACGCTATCGAAGCAGTTCCTGCCGTTGCTAAGGAGGATCAAGAAAGAGAAAGTAAAAGACGGAGCGCTGGACGTCAGATAAATCCCCAGGAGAAGGCAGAGAGGAAGTGAACACTAACAGGAACACGGTACGAGCTCTGTAGAGTTTAGGGACTTGTTAGTGGATCAGAAACTGAACAGAGTTGGACAGTGAACGTAAAGTTGTTGTTGTCGCAGTTCCAGCCGTTGGTGCGCCGGAACGGAGCTTTTTGTTTCTTAGCGGAAGAAATACGATCATTTTTAAGTCAATAAAATCATTTCAATTAATATTGGGAGTCGAGCCGTTAGTTTGTTTAGTATCTGGCCGTGTAATAAGCGGGATATACAGTGGGGCAAAAAAGTATTTTGTCAGCCACCAATTGTGCAAGTTCTCCCACTTAAAAAGATGAGAGAGGCCTGTAATCTTCATCCTAGGTACACTTCAACTATGAGAGACAGAATGGGGGGAAAGAATCCAGGAAATCACATTGTAGGATTTGTAATGAATTAATTGGTAAATTCCTCGGTAAAACAAGTATTTGGTCACCTACAAACAAACAAGATGTCTGGCTCTCACAGACCTGTAACTTCTTCTTTAAGAGCCTCCTCTGTCCTCCACTTGTTAACTGTATTAATGGCACCTGTTTGAACTCGTTATCAGTATAAAAGACACCTGTCCACAACCTCAAACAGTCACACTCCAAACTCCACTATGGCCAAGACCAAAGAGCTGTCAAAGGACACCAGAAACAAAATGGTAGACCTGCACCAGGCTGGGAAGACTGAATCTGCAATAGGTAAGCAGCTTGGTGTGAAGAAATCAACTGTGGGAGCAATTATTAGAAAATGGAAGACATACAAGACCACTGATAATCTCCCTCGATCTGGGGCTCCACGCAAGATCTCACCCCGTGGGGTCAAAATGATCACAAGAACGGTGAGCAAAAGTCCCAGAACCACACGGGGGGACCTAGTCAATGACCTGCAGAGAGCTGGGACCAAAGTAACAAAGGCTACCATCAGTAACACACTACGCCGCCAGGGACTCAAATCCTGCAGTGCCAGACGTGTCCCCCTGCTTAAGCCAGTACATGTCCAGGCCCGTCTGAAGTTTGCTAGAGAGCATTTAGATGATCCAGAAGAGGATTGGGAGAATGTCATATGGTCAGATGAAACCAAAATAGAACTTTTTGGTACAAACTCAACTAGACGTGTTTGGAGGAGAAAGAATGCTGAGTTGCATCCAAAGAACACCTACTGTGAAACATGGGGGTGGAAACATCATGCTTTGGGGCTGTTTCTCTGCAAAGGGACCAGGACGACTGATCCGTGTAAAGGAAAGAATGAATGGGGCCATGTATCGTGAGATTTTGAGTGACAACCTCCTTCCATCAGCAAGGGCATTGAAGATGAAACGTGGCTGGGTCTTTCAGCATGACAATGATCCCAAACACACCGCCCGGGCAATAAAGGAGTGGCTTCGTAAGAAGCATTTCAAGGTCCTGGAGTGGCCTAGCCAGTCTCCAGATCTCAACCCCATAGAAAATCTTTGGAGGGAGTTGAAAGTCCGTGTTGCCCAGCGACAGCCCCAAAACATCACTGCTCTAGAGGAGATCTGCATGGAGGAATGGGCCAAAATACCAGCAACAGTGTGTGAACACCTTGTGAAGACTTACAGAAAACGTTTGACCTCTGTCATTGCCAACAAAGGGTATATAACAAAGTATTGAGATGAACTTTTGTTATTGACCAAATACTTATTTTCTACCATCATTTGCAAATAAATTCTTTAAAAATCCTACAATGTGATTTCCTGGATTCTTTCCCCCCATCCTGTCTCTCATAGTTGAAGTGTACCTAGGATGAAAATTACAGGCCTCTCATCTTTTTAAGTGGGAGAACTTGCACAATTGGTGGCTGACTAAATACTTTTTTGCCCCACTGTATGTAAGTCACTGTGGGCAATCCCCACAAGAGCAATTTGGGGTGAAGTGTCTCAGGGACACAACGACATGCTGACTGCAGTGGGGTTTGAACCTGTGACTCCAGTCCACTGCGCCACAGGGACACAACGACATGCTGACTGCAGCGGGGTTTGAACCAGTGACTCCAGTCCACTGCGCCACAGGGACACAACGACATGCTGACTGCAGCGGGGTTTGAACCTGTGACTCCAGTCCACTGCGCCACAGGGACACAACGACATGCTGACTGCAGCGGGGTTTGAACCTGTGACTCCAGTCCACTGCGCCACAGGGACACAACGACATGCTGACTGCAGCGGGGTTTGAACCTGTGACTCCAGTCCACTGCGCCACAGGGACACAACGACATGCTGACTGCAGCGGGGTTTGAACCAGTGAAAAAAACACTTTTTTGAATTTGAAAGGGAGACAACGACACTAGCCAAGAAACTAGTGACTTGCTCAATTCATTTGTGAGGGATCTGTGAAGAACATGACAACAGCTGCACTACTGGTACTGGACAAGTTTCCTACCACTTAAGTTTCAAATAATTGTGTTAATTACTTATTGTAAAGCATTTGAACATTCTTTTGTGTCACATGTTCATTATTAAGTTGATGTATAACTGTATAGTATCTTACTTATTTAAAATATAAGGTGACTAAAAATGACAACCATATTTTCAGTTTTGACAACCAAAAGCTGATGCCTGGTTGCCTGGCAACCACTTTTAAAAGTTAGCATTGAGCCCTGGCCTCTGATGAACGCTGAAGCCCTCTGATGAACGCTGTCTGTTCTCTCGTCAGGGCGTGGGCACTGTGGTTTCGGGGACCACGTTACGTGGAATGATCCGTCTCAACGACACGCTGCTGTTAGGCCCCGACCCGCTGGGAACCTTCATCCCCATCGCCGTGAAATCCATCCACCGCAAGAGGATGCCGGTCAAAGAGGTTCGAGGGGGGCAGACGGCCTCCTTCGCCCTCAAAAAGGTTTGTGAGTCTGAGGGTTCATGCTGTGTCTCTGGTTTGGCTTCATCCCTTCAACTTCATTTGCTCATTCGTGTGTTTTCTTTTGTTCTTCACCTCCTCCTCTCTTCACCTCCTCTCCTCCTCATATCCTCACCTCTTCATCTCCTCATATCATCTCCTAATTTTCTCATCTCCTCACCTCCTCATCTCCTGATATCCTTACCTCCTCATCTCCTCCTCTCCTCCTTCTCCATCTCCTCACCTCTTTATCTCCTCACTTAATCTCCTCATTTCTTCACCTACTCACCTCATCTCCTAATTCTCCTCTTCATCTCCTCATTTCCTCATACCCTCACCTCTTCCTCTCCTCTCCTCCTCATATCCTAACCTCCTCATATCCTCACTTCATATCCTCACCTCCTCATATCCTCACTTCATATCCTCACTTCATATCCTCACCTCCTCATCTCTTCATCTCCTCATTTCCTCATACTCTAGTTTGTCTTCATCCCTTCACAACTTCATTTTGTTCATTTGTGGGTTTTCTTTTGTGTTTCCTCAGATCAAGCGCTCGTCGATAAGGAAAGGAATGGTGATGGTTGCTCCAAAGTTGATGCCTCAGGCCACGTGGGAGTTTGAGGCTGAGATCTTGGTGCTCCACCACCCCACCACGATATCCCCCAGATACCAGGCCATGGGTCAGTGTCCACGACATCCGTATATCTAAACACTCAGAACACTAGAATATAACAGACACACTGGAGACACTCAAGACAAATGGTTGTTTATTTTGTATGTGTACAAACCGCAGAATAATATTAATAAAGCTTTATTTATACAGCACTTTTCATAAAGCACGTGCAGCTCAAAGTGCGTTACAGGATGACACACATCATAAGTCAAAAGTAAATAATAAGAAATTCCCCTCGGATCAGATGTTAAGACCTTTACGGCCCGTCCACACTACAGCTTCGACAGCTTCAAAAACGGTTTCCAACGCGTCTGCCCATTCACTTTGAATGGGGTGACGTCACGTTGCCTCGCTTTTCGCCGAACTGAATTGTGGGTAGCATAGCGGTCCGTCTCCGGCGTCAGAAATTGAACAATGTTCAACTTCTGACGCCGGAGACGCCGGAGTAGCCAGCGCCAGCCAATCAAATCCCGTTTCTGAAAATCTGACAGCTCAAGCCCTAACCAATCAAACCGCGTCTAAGCTGGGAGAGATATCCCGCCGTTCATTTCTATATTTCAAAAAAAGATGGAGGAGAAACTAATTATCGCCGTAGCAAATCACCCGGTTTTGTATGAGCAGACCCTCTTCACCTACCGGGATACAAACCGGAGGAACCAGGCATGGAGGGAGGTGGCAGAGACAGTGGGTGAAACTGGTAGGTTTTCGTCTGTTTGGGGAGTTTATATATATATATATATATATATATATATTAGGGCCGGGACTCGATTAAAAAAATTAATCTAATTAATTAGAGGCTTTGTAATTAATTAATCGAAATTAATCGCATTTTTAATCACATATAAATATTTGACCTGAGAACAGTGAGAAGCAATTTTTTTCACATGGATTTTAGTATACCATTAGGCGCATTCACACCGCAGTACTTTTCCCACAAAGGTTCATGAGAATTTAGTTCATGAGAACTCTTTGAACCTGGGGGTGGATTAGGCAAATGAAGCCGCTGACGTCACTTCTTCTTCTTCTGCTTTGGGTTTACTGGCAGGCCGCAAACGGCGTATACTGCCGCCCAAAGTCCCCGGCCGGAAGTCCCCGGAGTTGGGGACTGTAAATTGCCAGAACGCCGACACCTCCTCATCTCCACCGCTCCCATGTTTTATTTTGTGTTGCCATAAATTAGTCTCTCTGCGTTTCTGCGCTGGGCTAATGCTAATGCGAGGATAATAAAATGGCGGCTTCACAAAACTTTTTGGGAGTTTTACGGGGCGTGGTCGCCCAGCCAATCAGAAATATAGCTCTTTTCTCACAAGAGAGCCGTACGAAAGTCCCTGCTCTCTAGCAGCTCTCTGCTCTCTAGCAGCTCTCTGCTCTCTAGCAGGGACTTCCGTGGGGGTAAAAAGGTTCTCATGAACTAATTTTAGTACCGGCTCTTTTTGGTGTGAACGCGATAAAAGAGGCTAACGTCCACGCTAGCTTCCACGCTAGCTGCTATATGTTTTGCATTGAGGTGATACTTGAGGCTTGATGTGCTGCGGTGATATGCGAATTCCTTTTTTGCATAATTTGCACACAACCGTGCTCTTATCGACGCTTCCATCCGTCCGTTTTTTAAAACAACATTTCCCACTGTTGTTCACTGTGGTTTGTTGTTGTCTGAAGTCATGAACGTTAGTTGGTGCTCCAGTATAATCGGTACGCCTGAAACTCATCCAGTGAGAAACGTTCCGCGGTGCAAAAATAAGTGCGATTAAAATGCGTTAATTTTTTTAACGCGTTAATGTTTGTGTAATTAATTAATCTTAATTAACGCGTTAAAGTCCCGGCCCTAATATATATATATATATATATATATATATATATATTGCTCGCATAAAATCCCCGGGGTTTTTTACTTGTATGTCGGGGGCGGGAGATTCATGTGATTGGTTGTTGGTCGCGTTGCTCGAATAAAATCCCCAAGCTTCAGACACGCCCAGCTCCAAGCTTTTTTTGAAGCTGTAGTGTGGACGCTCCGTTACAGATACATGCAGCATAGCAACAACACATTTGAACAGGTTAAGAGACACAAGGAGGTAAAAGGTGCGATAATACAATTAAAATAAGGAGGCGTGTGGTGCAGCTGATAGAGCCTTGGTGTTGGGATACAGGTAGGGCTGTACCCGAATATTCGTTCGTTGGAGTACTATTCGGGTTTCAATTTTGTTATTCGTTTTGTTCGTTTTTTCCCCCATTTTTTTTTCAAATTGAATTTATTTAAATCTCCAATATCAACGTAAGAGCTTGTGCCTCTTCTGGGGGGGCTAACACTTAACCATAAACGTTATCGTTTACTTTCTCCGTCTTTATATGTAGATACTACTTTTCTCCGTTAATCTCCGTCACGTTGTTTCCATAGCAACAACAACTTCCTGTCAACAGCGCTACCTCTCCTTCAAAATAAAAGCATGTCCACAAATAGGAAGCCAAGCCAAATTACACTTAAGACATACAACTGCAACGAAAGTAACAAACACGATGCGATATCCTTTTCAATTTCAAAGAACACAAATTGGGTTACATTAACAAATAACTACAAAACAACAATACCTGTAGAATAACAAAATGAATGCCGTGAATACACCGAAATACACGTGTTGAAGCGGTTCGCTGCTGATTACTACGCCCCCCCCCGTTTTGGATAAAAGCGTCTTACAAGTATCATGTAATAAAAATAAATAATGATTCCTCTCTGCAAAATAAGACAGTGAATTGATGCAACATTATAAAACCCTATTAAATAAAGTAAACATAGGTACAACAAAAATAAAAAGATAATAGTAATAAAAACTTCATTATTTTAATAACGGTTAATCGATTAAAATAATAAAAGCCTAACGTCAAAAGGAAATGTTGCTATTAAAACTTTTAAATTAACAATATAACATGAAAGACCTATAAAACAATATAAAAGTAGGTAAATAATAAAAGACCATTTAAAGGCGGGGTAAAGTCACGTCTTTATTGATGTCTATAAGACGTTAATTTGGGTGTGGATGGTGTAGCTACAACGCTAGCTTCGCAGATCGATCCAGTCTCTACTAATCGGGATCAGTTTCTAGTTATCCGTTTGATTTGTGTATGAGAACACTAGAATGTATCACTATAAAATCGCAGACACACTGGAGACACTCAGTGTGTCTGTGATAGTTTGTATGGGTAAGAAACTACAGAGTGTCTATGGCATTGCAGATAAAGTCGCTGCTTTACTCACCTCGAATGCTCTTATTTTGAGAGTGGACAGAGACTTGCTGCAGCTCTCACTCTTATACCTCATTCACACCAATGGTGTTTCAGGGCCGGTTCGGAGCTGGAGCTTGAAAAGCACCGGGTTTTCCTGTTCACACCGCAGCGGAGCAGCCTCTTATACCTCATTCACACCAACGCAACTCCGGTTCAAGCTCCGTGCTAGAGCTTTTCAGGTTCAGAACCGGTTCTTCGGTTTAGCTCCGGCTCTTTTCACACTGCCCAGAGTCCGACTGATGCTGCGTCATTGCGTCATCGTTTGCGTCATGACGTAACCGTTTGCGTGCCTGCTTCATAAAGCCAAACCGCGCGGAAACCCCTCACAGCTGACAACAACAACAATGGGCGATTGTGCTCCAGCTTCCTCTGTACCTCTTCGTAAGACCAGATTCCCAGCAGGTAGCTGGTCTCTTCAGTGGACCACTGCTGCTTGTTAAGTTTCTCCATCGTTGTGTACAAACTGGATACAACGCGGGCTTCTTGTTGTTGTTCAGGAGTTGATCCCGCCCCTGAGCAAAAGCACCGCATACGTCACGCTTACGTCGAGGCGGGGGCAGGGGCGGGATCAACTCCTGAACAACAACAAAAAGCCGGCGTTTTATTCAGTTTGTACACAACGATGGAGAAACTTAACAAGCAGCAGTGGTCCACTGAAGAGACCAGCTACCTGCTGGGAATCTGGTCTTCTGAAGAGGTGCAGAGGAAGCTGGAGCACAATCGCCCATTGTTGTTGTCGGTGTCAGCTGTGAGGGGTTTCCGCTCGGTTTGGCTTTATGAAGCAGGCACGCAAACGGTTACGTCATGACGCAAACGTTGACGCAATGACGCAGCACCAGTCGGACTCTGGGCGGTGTGAAAAGAGCCGGAGCTAAACCGAAGAACCGGTTCTGAACCTGAAAAGCTCTAGCACGGAGCTTGAACCGGAGTTGCGTTGGCGTGAATGAGGTATCAGCTCTCGTTTTGGGTGGATTTACACTTGATTTTTATGAGTTCCTGCTTTATGGTCGCCCTGAAACCTTCCTACATAAAGTGACTGTGTCCTCCTCTCTCACTACCCACAGTGCACTGCGGCAGCATCAGGCAGACGGCCACCATCCTCACCATGAACAGAGACTGTCTGCGGACGGGAGACAAAGCCACGGTGCACTTCCGCTTCATCAAGACCCCCGAATACCTGCACTGTGACCACAAGCTGGTGTTCAGGGAGGGCCGCACCAAGGCTGTGGGCACCATCACCAAGGTACGGGAGCTAACCTCTCTGTGTGTGTGTGTGTGTTGTGTGTTGTGTGTGTGTGTGTGTTGTGTGTGTGTGTGTGTGTGTGTGTGTGTGTGTGTGTGTGTGTGTGTGTGTGTGTGTGTGTGTGTGTGTGTGTGTGTGTGTGTGTGTGTGTGTGTGTGTGTGTGTGTGGGTGTGTGTGTGTGTGTGTGTGTGTGTGTGTGTGTGTGTGTGTGTGGTGTGTGTGTGTGTGTGTGTGTGTGTGTGTGTGTGTGTGTGTGTGTGTGTGTGTGTGTGTGTGTGTGTGTGTGTGTGTGTGTGTGTGTCACTGGTTAACTGTGTGTGTGTGTGTCACTGGTTAACTGTGTGTGTGTGTGTCACTGGTTAACTGTGTGTGTGTGTGTCACTGGTTAACTGTGTGTGTGTGTGTCACTGGTTAACTGTGTGTGTGTGTGTCACTGGTTAACTGTGTGTGTGTGTGTGTGTCACTGGTTAACTGTGTGTGTGTGTGTCACTGGTTAACTGTGTGTGTGTGTGTGTCACTGGTTAACTGTGTGTGTGTGTCACTGGTTAACTGTGTGTGTGTGTGTCACTGGTTAACTGTGTGTGTGTGTGTGTGTGTGTGTGTCACTGGTTAACTGTGTGTGTGTGTCACTGGTTAACTGTGTGTGTGTGTCACTGGTTAACTATGTGTGTGTGTGTGTGTGTCACTGGTTCACCCGGTGTGTGTCTGTCACTGGTTCACCCGGTGTGTGTGTGTCACTGGTTCACCCGGTGTGTGTGTGTCACTGGTTAACTGTGTGTGTGTGTGTGTCACTGGTTAACTGTGTGTGTGTCACTGGTTAACTGTGTGTGTGTGTGTGTGTGTGTGTCACTGGTTAACTGTGTGTGTGTCACTGGTTAACTGTGTGTGTGTCACTGGTTAACTGTGTGTGTGTGTGTCACTGGTTAACTGTGTGTGTGTGTGTGTGTGTCACTGGTTAACTGTGTGTGTGTGTGTCACTGGTTAACTGTGTGTGTGTGTCACTGGTTAACTGTGTGTGTGTGTGTGTCACTGGTTAACTGTGTGTGTGTGTGTGTGTCACTGGTTAACTGTGTGT